>NC_058064.1:7792500-8092500 GCF_020085105.1 Siniperca chuatsi
GCTTGCTAGCCAGCTAATTGGCGTATAGTGTATAAAGGTAAAGCAGTTAATGTTAATGGCAAACAAGGGAACTCCATAGGACATAAAAAGACATCGATACAAGATATAAAATAAACAAAAAACAATATAAAAAGACATCTAAGCAGCCTATAATATTAATTTTCAACTATTTTCTACAGTCTATGCTTGCGACACATGCGAGTGAAGGTTTTATTTTGAAAGCTGTAACGGGAAGCTCGCAGGTTTATCCCGGTTAACTCGACACCTGTGTCTCAGGCGACACCGATAGGCACCGGCCAGTGCGGTAGGTTCGCGGTAAAGAGGTGGCGAGTACAGCGGGACTGGAGAGCTTGCTGTGGAGGCGGACAGGGTTTCACCTCCCGCCTGTTATCAGCTGGAGCTTCAGACCAGACAGGAGTCTCTCTTCGGACAGCGAAGGACTTTGTTTGTTCTTTTTCAACCGGGGTTACTCTTTACTTCACACTAAGGGATTCGCTTTGGAGCCCCCCCGCTTGTTTGCACTGAGGATACACCGGGGAGCCGTGCACGTCAGCGGACTCACACAAGAGGAGATTACGGAGCCGTGCACGTGAATGGACTGAGGTTATAAGGCACCGGGGGAGCAGTGCACGTCAAACCTGCTCTGCAGCATCAATAACACCTATATCACCGTGCAGCAGCAGCAGCATGCAGTGAGAGGGCTCCTTTCAGATGCTTTCCCACTCCAGGCAGTGAAGGAAGGGAGGAGGATATATGGGAGATTTGTTGGATTTTCATCACCCCGTCGTTGTAAACTTGTGTCCGGGATGGGGAAGGAGCAGGAGCTGCTGGAAGCCGCCCGGACCGGGAATGTCGCCCTGGTGGAGAAATTGTTGAGTGGGAAGAAGGGGATACTAGGGTCAGGCTCCGGCTCCATCCCTCTGCCCAACCTGCTGAGGTAAGAAGCCGCTCTCATCTCCTTCCCATGACCGCTACAGTGTCCGGGGAGCCCCGGGGGGTGCTGGAGGGGGATTCCTGGACTGGGGGGGGTTCCCATGCTGCAGAATTAGACATAATTTACGTTCATCATAGAGGCCAATGCACTCTTTAAATGAACCAAGGAACCATTATTCCAGTCACAGTTTCACTCCTCCCAGCTGCAGTATAGAGTGTACAATATTTATACTGTATCAGCAGCAGCATTTTTCCACATGGTGTCCCTGAGATAAAATCTTATAAAATGAGGTTGTTTTAAGAGCTTTGTGCACCATGCTGCATGACACAGGAGAGGAAAAGAAAGGAAATCTGTTATGCAAAGTCAAGAGTTTTTTAAAGTGCACTTTAAGGCAGATAGGCTGAATAGCTGCAGGTTACAGGCCAAATATACATAAAGCACATACTGTGTCTCTGACAGAATGAGTCTTATCAGCATGTGACAATCTAAAGGTTAGTCATCCCCTTTCCTCTCTGGGTGCCACAGTATTGGTTTGAGTGTTGAGCACAAAATGAACAAGCAGTACCTTCAGCTTCAAGACTCTTGACAGCTGTCAAAATGTTGATCTCGTTGATCTCTGAACATGAGAAATGAAAGAGTGTGATGCTTGGATGATTGATGCATTTGTGATGACTTTAGTTTGTCCCTGAGTGTCTTTATGCTTATTTTGTGTGGACCTTTTTATGTGCAAGGAGTCACAAAAACCACCATACCTCCCTGTCTTTATGTATTTATAGTTATTGTACTGGCGTTTAAGGTATTTTTGTTTGTAACACTATCACTCAGTTGATCCTATAGGGACATTGCTGTGGTGTTTGTATAGCAGCGTGTCTGTTCACATGATGCTGGGAGGGCCTGAAGCGCAGGGTGTCCAAGCTGGCTGCAAAAAAGCTTTGCATTCATGTGCTTCTTTGCCAGAAGACAAACAATAAACAAACATGGATTTCCTGAAAAGATGATGTGGATTTGGTTTTTGATTTTTGTAATCACTTGCATCATGGCCTCCAGTTTCTTCTCAAGAACAGGGAAGTGAGCGAAGTGTTGTTTGTTTATGTCATCAGGTTAACAGGTGGCAAAATGTTTGAATACTTTTACCTTATCACCTTGAGCCCCTGACCCATGAATAATATTGTAACAATAAACGTTAGAAATCTTCTCAGGAATTTGTAAGATTACAAGTCTTAACATCCTACTTGAAGCCTCCTTTTCTTTCCGAACTCAAACCACAAAGGCTTCAATCTGGCTGCAAGAACAACTGCTGAGGTTATTATTGCACCCTCCTCCCACCCCTGCAGCCTCACCCTCTCTCTGCTGAAGCCGAGGATGAGCCAGGTGATTAGGAGATCAAAGGCTGGGGGAGTCCGGGAGGAGTACCGCCTCGGGCCCTAAAGCAAGCCCGTCTCTCGACTGGGCTGGGGTCGCATGTTGGCAGGGAGGATGCCAACCACTCGCACACTAAGCCAGGGGTTCATAAACTTGGGGTCTGGGGACTCCTGCGGGGCCTTAAAGGGCAAGAACGAAACTCGTTTAGAATAAAGCCAGCTAAATTTAAACACTGTTTTATTCATTGGAAATTTGCTCTAGGAGAGGATGTATTAAAATGCAGTTTGTGATCAGAAACTTCCCCCTCCAAACAGGACAGTTTTGAGCAGTCCTGCACACACAGAAAGAAGTACAGCAACAACGACAAGTGCTGTTTTCTGACATTACAGCAGCTGATGATCATTTCTGAAGCCTTTGTTTTCCTCTATGAGTAATAGATCTAAAGGGGGGAAAGTAAAATGTTCATCTGGTGCAACAAGTCAAGAGCATTTTGTGTGTTGTTTCTGTGGGTCAGCGCTGCTCATGACACCTGTGGTTTATGCTGTGTTTGACATACTGTTGTTTAGTTAAGTCTGTGTGTTTCTGTTCTTCTTTTTCTGCATTTCCTCTTTGAGATAATACATTGGTTATGTGGGAAGGAATCATTAAAGTGAGCATGCGAGCTTGCTCATGTTTTTTGTTGCTTCCCACATAATCTGTTAGAAAGAGAAATAGGCTTGCCACATGCAAGCAGTGTCCCAATCCTGTACTACATACCAATTGTATACAGTATTATATACTACTTGTCATGCTATCACTGCTTTTTATTAGCCATGCTAGCGGCTTTAGGGCACCACTTTGGTCCAGACTGAAATATCTCAACTATTAGATGGATTGCCATTCAATTTTGTACATTCATGGTCCCCAGAGGATGAATCCTACTGATGTTGGTGATTTCCAGACTTTTCCTCTAACGCCACCACTAGGTCAAACTTTACATTTATCTAGGGAAATATCTTAAATTCAACAAAATGGATTGGCACAAAATTTTGTACAGACATTCATGGTTCCCAGAGGATGAATCCTAAGGACTTTGGCGATCCTCTGACTTTTCCTCTAGCGCCAACATCAGTTTAAAATTTTGGTTTATGACCAAATACCTGCAAAGCTATGGCATTTCCATCAGCCTTAGCTGTGCTTTTTGTGTAAGTGTAATATCGACGGCTTTCAGACTGTTCGGGCCGACAGGGATCACACTGGGAGTGGTAAGCGGAAAGGCGGCGGGCTTGCTGTGCTGGTCAACAACAGATGGTGTAACCTAGGTCACGTTACTATCAAGCAGAGTATCTGTAGCCCGGACATTGAACTGTTAGCTGTGGGACTCCAGCCATACTATCTGCCACGTGAATTTTCACATGCCATTGTTGTGGCTGTTTACACCCCCCCTCTGCTAACCCGGCATCGGCGTGCAACGCCATTCACACTGCCTTAGCACAACTCCAGACTCAACACCGAGTGCACTCATATTAATCTCGGGTGAATTCAACCATGTCAGTGTTTCAACAACACTGACTAATTTCACCCAGTATGTGAGTTGTCCTACTAGAGAGGAGAGGACACTGGACCTGCTGTATGCTAACCTTCCCCCCTCTCCCCCTTGGTTAGGTCAGACCACAACCTGGTTCACCTCAAACCCTGCTACTCCCCCCTCAACTGGCTCTCCAGACTGACGACTCCCCCCCTCCCCTGCCTGTAACCTCTGCTGTGTGCCTGACTGCTGACCAGGTGAGAGGACCGCTGATGAAACTCCACTCCCGGGGTGCTAAAAGCCTGTGCCCCCAGCTTTGTGGAGTCCTTCAACATGTCTTCAACCTGAGCCTGAGTCTTCAAAGGGTCCCTGTTCTGTGGAAGACATCTTGCCTCTTTCCTGTGCCGAAGACACCGCGTCCCAGTGGCTACAGACCGGTGGCACTGACCTCCCACATAATGAAGACCCTGGAGAGACTGGTGCTGGATCAGCTGCGGCCCATGGTCAGAGCCCTCCTGGATCCCCTTCAGTTCGCCTACCAGCCCCGGCTGGGAGTTGAGGACGCCATCATCTTCCTGCTGAACCGCATCTACACCCACCTGGAGAAACCGGCAAGCACGGTGAGGATCATGTTTTTTGACTTCTCCAGTGCTTTCGACACCATCCGGCCAGCCCTGCTGGGTGAGAGGCTGGCAGCGATGCAGGTGGATGCCCCCCTTGTGTCCTGGATTGTTGACTACCTGACTGGCAGACCACAGCATGTGCGTCTGCAGCACTGTGTGTTGGACAGCGTGGTCAGCAATACTGGGGCCCCTCAGGGGACTGTCCTCTCTCCCTTCCTCTTCACCATCTACACCACAGACTTCAGCTACCACACAGAGTCCTGCCACCTTCAGAAGTTTTCTGATGACTCTGCTGTGGTGGGATGTATCAGCGGTGGTGATGAGTCTGAGTACAGGGCTGTGGTGGGGAACTTTGTCTCATGGTGTGAGCAGAACCATCTGCAGCTCAATGTGGCAAAGTCTAAGGAGCTGGTTGTAGAAGGGCCAAGGCACCAGTGACCTCGGTTTCCATCCAGGGGGTCAGTGTGGACATTGTAGACGATAGTACCTGGCAGTATACATGGACAACAAACTGGACTGGGCTAAGAACACTCAAGCTCTGTACAGGAAGGGCCAGAGCCGCCACTATTTTCTGAGGAGGCTGAGGTCCTTCAACATCTGCCGGACAATGCTGAAGATGTTTTATGAGTCTGTGGTGGCCAGTGCTATCCTGTATGCTGTTGCATGCTGGGGCAGCAGGTTGAGGGTAGCGGACGCTAACAGACTCAACAAACTGATCCGTAAGGCCGGTGACATTGTGGGGGTGGAGCTGGACTCTCTGGCGGTGGTGTCAGAGAGGAGGATGCTGGCCAAACTACACGCCATCTTGGACAGTGTCTCCCACCTGCTCCATGACGTGCTGGTCAAACAAAGGAGGACCTTCAGCGAAAGACTCATCCCCCCAAAATGCACCACAGAGTGCCACATTCCTGCCTGTGGCCATCAAACTCTGTAACTCCTCTCTCTAAGTATCAGTCTATATGAACCTAAGTCATTAAACTGGACATTGGATCATTAACATCACTGTAATACTTTAAATAATTGTGCAATATTTTCTGTTTAATACTCCTGTGCAATATACTCTGTTTTCAGTTTAAAATTCCCTATTTATTGATATTTATTCATTCATTCACTTCTATTACTGCTGTGTAATATCCACCATCTCATAATCATCTAAATAAGCTACATTTAACTTGACAGTACTCATTATTGCACTATTACTTATTACGGACAAGATGGCGGCATGAGTACATCGCAAGGCTCAGTGTCTCTCCATATATATCTCATATCCATCAGTATACTTCTGTTTGTAGTAATGCCATATATAATGTCCATAGTACCACTTGTAAAATATTTTCATAATATTGCTCTATCCTGCATTTATGCAGATACTTTATACCCTGCACTTGCTTATTGCACTTCTGGTTAGACCTAAACTGCATTTCGTTGCCTTGTACTTGCACATGTGTAATGACAATAAAATTGAATCTAATCTTATTACTTATATTATTACATTGTATTATACCATACATACTTATCAACCTCTAAATCCACTTGGTACTTACACTTATTTTAGCTTTTATACTTAGATCCACTTTGTACTTAACTTAATTGTACTTAACTTGTATTATATTTTGCTTTGCTTAGTACTTCTATTCCTGTGCGCACTGACGTGACAGTGAGCAGCTGTAACAAAAGAGTTTCCCCTCGGGGATCAATAAAGTATTTCTGATTCTGATTCTGATTTGTGTTTTGTGCTAATTAGCAAATGTTAGCCTGCTAACACGCTAAACTAAGATGGTGTACATGGTAAACATCACCAGCTAAACATCAGCAAGTTACCATTGTAATTGTGAACATGTTAGCATGCTGATGTTAGCATTTAGCTCAAAGCATTGCTGTGCTGTAAAGCCCAGCACAGCTGCTAGTGTGGTCCACTTACTGGAAATTCTGCGGAGCTTTCAGTTCAGTTGTTACCACATGACCTACATGAAGAGCAAAGTCAAAAATCAAGCCTTTTTAGTATGCATAAGGACTGTTTTATTTTGTCATTTTTCCCATGTGAACACACTATATACTTGATTAGAATTAGTATGTAGTGTGGACCTTCACTGATGAAACGTTTGTTATTCACGGCATTAATTAGTGTTGATAAAAGGGACTTAACCGAAAGTATACCCCCAACTTGTTACTGTATGTATCTCATCTCCTATATCCCCAAACTGTAAACATTGTTGCATAGTGTGTTTGCTTTGCAAATTAGGATTTAATTTGAATTTATTGAAGGACAGTGATTATTTACAGAACACTGAATTAATTTGATGCTCATTGAGGAGATTAAAGTATGACCCAACTGAGGGAAAATGTTGGAAGAAATGCAGCTTTTAGGTTGATACACTAGTTCAAGAAATAAAGTGCAGTTTTTTTGTTTTTTTTTAGGAATCCAAAACAGAACAAAACTCTAAAACCAGATTGACATGAAGGGTGAAGTTGAGGTCAGATGGATGTATTATGGGTAGAAAAACCTCAGTAGGTTTTGGCGTTGTGTTATTGTCAGTGAGTTATGTCTACTGTGTTACACACACTTGGCTTTTATTGGGTCAAGACACCGGCCCATGGGGAGATTCTGTAAAACACTGTCTGTACGTCAGTGTGTGTGTGTTCATGTGTGTCTGTGAGTGACCAGTTGTGTGACTCACCTCCTATTTGTACTTTAGCAGGTGAGTGAGTCAACAGAGAGTTCACAGCGGAGGAGTGTGTGCAGGCTAATGTTATGGGAATGATCTCCGGGAATCAATGCATAGTTTCCCATCTTAAGGCGTCTGAGCCATTCA
Organism: Siniperca chuatsi; assembly: GCF_020085105.1. NCBI lineage: Eukaryota > Metazoa > Chordata > Actinopteri > Centrarchiformes > Sinipercidae > Siniperca > Siniperca chuatsi. Next base: position 7,799,740 of record NC_058064.1, read on the forward strand.
TAGCATTCCTAAGTCATGAGGTTTGCTGAAAGGATCGCACCAAACCGCCAAGTGGGACATGAAAACGGACACGCACACACATACACACACACACATGCAAAAGCACAGGATGTAGAGAAGACGATCCTCTGGGCTGTAGTTTTGTGGTGTGGAGCATTGCACATGAACACGCACGTGCACAGTGGAAAATCAATACTGTGTGATCTCATTGCTGTTTAATGGGTCATATTCTATTGTAGATGACCTGAACTGTACAGTGGTACTATGTGTTTATAGGTCTCTGTGCTGGAAAGGGAAAATATATTCTTCTCTAAAATGCTTTGACATAATTACCCTCACATCCAGCTATTACTTGGGTGTCTGGGTATATTTTGCTTATTTGTGGCATTATATTTCTACTGGGCAAATGTAGCTGACACAGTATCACACTGGGAAACATCCAGTAACTATACTATAGAAGGGAACATTTCCTGTAACATAGGCCTACATTATAACATAAACTATAAATGTCAGATGTTTGCATCAGTCCCTCTGAATTTAAGAGCAAAGCCTTTTTCATATTGCAACAAGCATCATCTAATAGGAACCAGAGATACTAATTTCTTCACAAACAGTAGCCTTAATAGACCAGAATGCATTGCATCTCAAACATTCAGGTCGGGCAAGCTGTAGGAAAATGACTGAAAAGTCTGCAAAATAAAATGGGAATTAGAACATTTGTCCATCAGCTACTGTTATTTTAATATACTCAGTAAGACTTGGCGAGATTACATAATTAAGAAACAGTAACTCTGGTACATCATGGCATTTCATTGCTGCTTCACTTTTAAGATGGATTTTATGCATTTTTAATGTAATTTTACTAAAGATGAACCTTTTTTCCTCCCGATACTGATTCCAATACCTCATCTCATGTTATCTGCTGATACAGAGTTTTCATCCAATAGCAATCTCTTTTACCAAATTTAAAATCTGTATGCCTCTGTTTACTTTTAGCTAAAACACTGAATGTTGTAATGACACAGAGGAAGAAACTGTATTTGATATGGATTGGTCACATTTGGCTGATACCCGATCCGCTTAATCAGGTCTGTTCTGACACTGATACCAATCTGGTGGATCAGATCAACACATCCCTAATTTTGACAAATCCTCTGATCTACAGCATTTATCGGCTTCAACCTTTATTAATATGCCCACATTTCCACCTCAGCCTACTTACTTATTTGTCTTAATGCACAAATTGAAATTGCACATAAAATCAGGTAGATAGAAATGTTTTCTATCTGTCTGTCTGTCTGTCTGTAAAAATTTCTTTCCTGCTTGTGCTACTAATGTATCTCTCACATAACTGCAACCACTTTAGGCATTTTCCCTGAAGATTGCTGTATTGCGGTATTCTGGGAAATGCACAACATCATAAACTAAACAGGAGACGCTGGGACAGATTAAGGAAAAGTCAGTACAGCGAAACAGTATTTGTGTTTTCATCATAAAATATCACCTGCAACACTTATATATATATATATATATATATATATATATATATATATATATATATATATATATATATATATATATAAATTTACTAAATGGACTATTTTTGATTGTTAAACCTTTGCAACAAATTAGGATATTAATTTTTCAAGGACACTGTTGGATTGCCAAACTGCTTAAAAGGTAGGGAGACACCATATTTATGAGGTTTCAGTTGTATAGAAAATGAGACCAAAATGAGAGTCTCATACATATATACATATATTACATGTTCATATTCATGCAACTTTTCATAATACTAGCAGTGTGGGAATGTTCAGCATAGTGCTAGTGGTGAAAGGATAACAGCGTAAAAGTATCTGAATGTGGATTTTTCCTTTAAGCAGCTTTACATACAGACCAATATTCACAGTGAAGATACATTTACGATGACAGTCTGTGATGTACTGTCTTATAGAGGAAATGAGGAGAGATGTATGTGCTGTGTGTGACAACATACTGACTGACGGAGTGAAGTGAAGGTGACTGAAAGCTGAAAGAGAATGACTCATGATGCAGCAGATGGTGGCTGATCCTTGCACACTCTCGCTCAGTAATGTTCAGGGGGAAAGCCCATCGTGTTTTTTGGTTGTGTTGTGTGGCTAGGTGTGTTTACCTCCCTCCTCCTTTGCAAACAAACACCCTTTAAGTGGAGTGAAGTGACTCCCAGAGGAGACACACACTCAAACACACACTTGTGTATGGACTCTCTGTTTTAATTGGCATCCTCACAGGCGGTCTCCCCAGCCGTTTATTTTCCGATGTCTTCCCCTGCTTGTGTTGGAGTCTTTAAGAGGCTCTCTATCCTTGTAGCTCACTGCATGTGGCTCTGTGTGTGTAGTGGCGTGACTGGTTTCAAAACTCTGTTTATTTTTCTCAAGTTGTTTCACGGCCGCAACACTTTAGCTCTCTGTTTGCGGAAAGGGCAAATCAGACGACCAAAACCAAGACTGGCAGGCTGCGTCATTGTGTGTGTGTGTGTGTGTGTGTGTTTTTGTGAGTCCAAGTGTGTGACATAACCACTGTCCTTATATAACCAAGTAAGGGTGAGAGCTGATGAGGGAATCCAGGAGCTAAACTGGGTCAAAGGTTAACTGTGGAGAATTCAAGTCATATAAAGGGTTGGATTAAGAGGACTACACACACACACACAACCTAAAAACATGTGTGTCTCACAAATTATTGTGTGTATGGGATTTACTGTGATATATATATATATATATATATAATGATATAGAGCTGAAATGATTAATTGATTAGTCATTGGACAGATTTCCTGTGAAGTGAAGAGAAAAAGTGCAGGAAACCCAGATGAGCCTCTGATTTTGCCCCCCAAAAAAATCCCAATGGTTAATCTAGAGTGTTTGCGCTACAGAGTGTATTTTTTTTAAATCTTATTTTACCTGGATACTTTTATTCTTTTTTTTAAACATAGTTTTTAAAACCTGAAAAAGTCCTGGAACATAGCAACTTTTTTGTATAGATGCATAATTACATGCAGCAGGAGTCATTCAGTGAATCTTTGGCCATCATTTTGGCTTTGGTTTGGGTCAAACAGTGGCGTCAGTGCATTGAGTTTGTCTGGAGCCACAGGTCGAGATCGAGAGGGGAAGAAGGTGTGAAAGTGTATATGTATGTGCGTGTGTGTGTGTGTGTGTGTGTGTGTGTGTGTGTGATCAAACTCAGAGGCTTCTTACATCTCCATTAGGGTCTGAGCCAAACTCTGCTGCAGCATCCTGCCAGAGACACACACACTCTCTCTCTCTCTTGCACTCTAAGCCTCTCTTTGTTCCTCCCTCAATCTAAATCTTTTTTTTTTGTCTGAGTCTCAAATCTCTGTCTCTGTCTCTCTCTCTCTCTCCCTCCATCTGGTGCCTTGGATTCTCTTTCAGTATCTCTCTCCAGCTTCTTCCGCCATCACTCACTTCACTCAGCCATCTCTCTCCTCTCTCTACTCTCCAGAGACGGACGATCCAGCCTCCCTACTGTCGCTCTTTATCGTTTTCTCCTCCCCCTGGTCCCTACCTCAAAAACTACTTCCTTCTCTCTTTCTATGTCTCTCTCTCACTCACATCTCATGCCGCACTATATCTCTTGTCACCATGTGGGAGCATATTTTACCCATCATGCCTCTCGGTGCGACATCGGTTTTGGTTGACGGTGGCAAATGGGGAATTCTGGGAACCCTTCTGAGAACTGCCTCCCCCTATAACTACAACCTGAGATTTATTACTATTGGCCAGGTCACGTCAGGAAAGGGAGTGATGTCCATCCATCCATCCATCCATCCATTTTCTGCCGCTCATCCGGGGCCGGGTCGCGGTGGAAATGTAGTGGTGATTAAAAATGTAACAGGGCTGTGACCTCCAGGTGGTGATTGTAAATGTAAAAAATCACAAATATAGACAAAGTCATGGAATATGGCATATGTACAAATGTTTTTAGCTTTCTCTGTGCAGTTTATAATGTACAGGATTTTAAGTAGTCATATTAGCATAGCTTTGCTTTATTAACTAATTGATAAAGTAGCAGTTCTGCTCAAAGGCCTTCTCCAACACTGACAACACATTTTCTTTACAAATGTCGACAAGTGCATATTACTTTGTAGCAATTATTACAATCACAGTAGTAGTATTGTAAATTTCATATAAACACAATCCCCAGTAATAATAGAACTGTCAGCTTTGTAAATAAGTTAATTACCAGTACAATGTGCAGTTTAGTTAGACCTGTTAAGGTGTGTTCAGACTAAACGCAAAGCAAATTTTAGAAGTGCTGCAATTGCATATAAAGTTAGTTGTGAAATTGCTTGTGCCAGTTGTTTCTATTTGAACTTGAGCATTTTCCTGACACTGTTTGACTCCAATTCATGAGCGTACGGAAATATGAGGTAAAACAAGAGCGACTGGAGGAAATAAGCACAAAGAACTGGAGTTCCTGGTCAGTTTCTGAGATCTATCAGTCTGAACTGCCACACAAACATACACACACAACAGCTGGTGCATATAACTTGCTAGTAATAGCTAACGTCTGGTACAGTTGGTACATTAGCTGTTTGTGGTAAATAACCACAGACTGCACAAACAGTTCAGGAAGTCAAATTCACGTGAATAAAGTGGATCTAAATTAATGACAAATGCTTTTGTCTGAATCTGTGTGAGTAGCTAAAATAGTTCAGTTCCCACAAAACAGAGCAGGTATGCTGTATGGTTGCCAGATTTGGCTAGGATTTGGCAGTGCTGACTTGGACTGATATCGGCTGAGATTTAGTTTTGGTTAGCAGAACTTGGGCCAACTTTGGGCAGAGTTGACCCTTGGAGTTTTGGTATGTTATTAATTATGAGTCTGGCATGAATATGGCAACAAGATGTGCTAGATTTAGGCTGTTTGGCACAGCATCTTTGGCTGTCTGGGTAATTTGTTCGGTTTATTTTTCCCATAGAAGACTTTATACTGTATATAGCCTATAAAGGAGGGTATACATACATATAATTCACAATTTAAAAGTTGGACAAAGTGGATTTAAATAGTTTTTATTTCATTTTGACCTCCTAACCTCCAGCCATTGGTCTTTGGTGTTGATCCACTCAGATATCCCTTTAATATGAATTCAACCCTATACTTGTGGTCCATTTTCCTATTTGTAATCATACACTTACAGGATATAACATACCTCACAGGGATATATACATGAATGTGATTAGCTGAAAAACACTGGACTATGTAACCTGTTAATCTAAGTATGAATGATATATTATATTAGTAAATAAATTGCTATAAGGACACTTCTATGTCAATTAGAAACCCCTTAGTGTAGGGCCAGATGGAAAAATACAGTTTTGTATTCAAACTAAATATTTCTTCAACATTTTCACTCTTTCTCAATAATTCTTAACAGATAAGAAACTTGAAATACTTCTCTAAGTGGTTTTAGAAGAACTTAAAAAGTTATAAGCCTTAGCTGTTAAAAAATCTGTGTCAATCACCGCTGCCGTGGCTTGTTGCTTAAATACGTAATGAAAGACGTAATTCATGCTGGTTGTGCTAAATCCTTTAACAGGAGGGTGTTGCTGGGAATTTCTTGTTAATTTAATTCTCTCATGACTTTCCCCTTTGCTAGCTTCAACAAGTAGATTTTGCACACTTTTGGTCATGTTGTGTTTGGTCCTTAAGAGGCAAACATGTTGATACTGAGTGGAGGCGACATGCAGCTGGAGGACGGAGGGAGAGGTGTGACGTCCAGTCTGTCACACTAATCTACAAGCCTGTGACCCCACATAACACTGCGAGTGTTGTGGAGACACACGCACATTCCACCCGGCTCCCTGCTCTCTGATAGATGGCAGTAGTTAATGAAGCGCTGCTTTTGAAGTAGATAAGATGTGGAGGGAAGAGGGCTAGAAATGCTAATGTCATTATGTGGTTAGGGCAAGGGCTACGCTGGAAGGCATTGGGGGGAAGTTATGCATGGATGTGTGAGTGTGTGTTTCGTGGGGTTGGACTCACGGCTCATAGGCTCCTGAAGTCCTGATATGTTTTTAAATGAAACTGACAAGACTGTGTTTCGTGCCCATATTCAGTATGTTTGAGTTTGGTCTTTTTCATGCCAAAAGCTCCCAGTTACAAATTGCCAAATCTTATTTATGTCATTAAAGCCATAAACCTCACAGGGTAATAGGCTACTATTATAACTGCTACTACTGCTACTAATAGTAATGTTGATAATACACACCCATGCAGTCTTACTGTATCTAAATATCAAATTAAAATCAGTCAATTGAATGGATTTTTTTTTTCAAACTAGGCCTTATTTGTCATAGTTGTTGCTATTGGTTATGGAAACTTTTTTAATAACTAGCCTAATTGCTTTATATGCAGGGACACAACGACTGCAATAGGTCATACTTCAGTAGGTTGAGCAACACCAGCAAATCAGATGGTGAGACAGGTTGTAAACACGTAATCAGACGGTGAGACAGGTTGTAAACACGTAATCAGATGGTGAGACAGGTTGTAAACAGTTCAGCAGGATTATCTAAACCACTTTTCAGGGAGTAAAAATCGAGGTCCTTCCCAAACATTTATTAGATTTTACAGAGCTGTTTCCTGGTTCAACTTTGACCCGCTGTACTTACTGTATGCCTGTTCTCGACCAAATAGTCCCAGCAACTTCAGCGCCCAAGGGAGTTCAACTCAGTAACTAAAAGTCCCTTGGCGTTTTCATCGGATCTGGATAACTCTGAAGATCAGGCAAATTAGGCTGATAAAAATAAAATAGCAGTTTTTTTGAGACCCAATTTTTGCACTTGACAAAACAACACAGAGTCGTTTGTAATTTACTTTCGGCAACTGTGTGTTGTTAGAAAGGATGTTGGAAAGGAGGCATTCAGAGGTGAGAATGGAGAATAAAAATGCTAGAAAGGCTAGAAGACGAAGTGTTTTCTGATTATTTTTCTGCTTTAGTATGCATTGCAACCACAAAACAAATGGTTACAGTTGGGTTTACTTTAAAGTTACTCTTTCTCTTGCTCTTTTTTTAGATTAGTTGAACCAAAATTGGAATGAGGTTCCAGGTTCATGGAAAGCACATGGGGCCAAAAAGGCCAGTAGATATATTCTGTGATCTATGTACTTGAAGTATGTTGCCACTTTCCACTTACTTTTGTGTCTGTTTTTCATGGTTTGGGCTAGGCCTCTTAATTTCAATTAAGGGAAATCTTAATGCTATAGCATACAATGATAGTTTAGACCAGAGCTCCCCAACCATTTTTGCTTGTGACCCCTTAATACAAAGCACTATATACTTTAGACCCCAGCATGACAATGCCGCCATAAACAAAGCCAAGTCCATCAAGGGTTGATTTTCCCAGTTTGGTGTGGAAGAACTTGACTGGCCTGCACAGAGCTGACCTCAACCCCATCCGACACCTTTGGGATGAGCTGGAGCGCCAACTGCGAGCCAGGCCTTATCACCAGAATCAGTGTCCGACTTCACTAATGCTCTTGTGGCTGAACAGGAGAAAATCCATGCAGCTGGGTTCCAAAATCTTGTAGAAAGCCTTCAGGGAAGAATGGAGGTCGTTATAGCTGCAGATTAATGCTCATGGTTTTGGAATGAAATGTTCACACATGGGTGTAATTTTCGGGTTACCACATACTTTTGTCTGTGTAGCATATACACTCAAACCAGTCCATCATCTTCTCCTTCTCCACAACTGGTGCAGTAACTCCTCTGAACCAGCCAGTGCCGTGACAAATGAGTACAGAAACATTAAACAGACATGCATCATGAATACATATCAGCAGCATGCAAAAAGCGAGCGATTTCAACCATATTGCACTGCAGTTTAAAACATTAATTGATGAAAAAGCTCTCTCATCTTTAGTCTGTGCAAAAATGGAGTTTTCCCAATTATGCAGCACTCCCTCAGTCTCTTTGTCTCTCTCTCTCTCTCTCTCTCTCTCTCTCTCTCTCTCTCTCTCTCTCTCTCACACACACATACAGCTAATCATCTCAGATTAGTGTGCGACTGAACATCTCCCCAGCTTGTCACAAAGAGATTCCATATGAATATTAAACACAAATTCAGACAGAGTGTGTGTGTTCTGCTGACATGTAGCTGCTTACAGGTGTCTTATGTAATTTGTCACCAGGTGTGTGGATAAAAATGGCCTTTACCTGTATGAGTGATGGAGCTGAAGACTGAGTTTACAGTTTGTGTGTGTGTGTGTGTGTGTGTGTGTGTGTGTGTGATACCTAGCCAGGATGTGATGACCTCTTTAATTCCCTCTGTGATTGATTCCCCACTCGTCTTCTCCTCGGCGCTGACATTGAGGGAGCGCGTGCAGAGCGACCAGGAAGTGAATTACTTTGAGCTGACAGCTTCCCACGGGATACACATTTCCCAGCAGGCTTTGCTGATGCCAACAGATTGCCGCTTGTTGTCTTTCTCTCACGGTCTCTGTCACACAGAGTGCACTCAGTCAATGATAATATGTGCTACAGGCTTGTAGATGCAGCATCATGAGGATATATGGATATAATGTATTCAGGCACCCATATACACTCCTTGTCCACCCACACATAGCCAACACAACTCGTACATGTATGATTTAGTGAGCCAAAAACTACTCAGGTGTCCTAATTTACATTTCAAGTCTCTCCTTTCTCTTTCCAGAGCTTTATTTGTTTAGACTGAATGTAGAGAATGGTTACATAATATTCCTACATTAAATTCATTCATTACATTAAATATGCTAAAACCTGTAGGTAGTAACCTTATTGAAATGCATATAATTGCCTTTTTGTTTAAATAATAATAATCTACAGCCATGCTAGTGAGTCTTAGAGGCTGTACTTAAACACAGTGGTGAGCCAAATGCTAATGTCAGCATGCTAACATAGCTCACAGTGGCAATGCTAATATGCTGATGTTTACCATGTGCACAATCTTAGTTTAAGGTGTTAGCATGCTATCATTTGCTAACTAGTACTAAGTATCACTACTACAGATGCTTTTTAGCTACTTTTGTTCTACGTTTTTGTAGCAGTTTAACAAGTAAAACCAGATGCAAACAGTGCGCAGCTCCTTTTTAATTAGCTGAATTGAATGTATTAATGTTATTATTTGAGTTTATTTTGACAGTACAGGCTTAGCAGCCATTGTGACACTGGTTTGTTGAAGGTTTTGTAGTTCTTTTCACTATGGGGGAGATATCTTAGATTTCAGAAAGTTCCCATAACGCTCACGTTAAGGTTTTTGCACCACCTGGCTGGCCGTGATTATGATATCACATGAATGAAGCATTAGTTTCAGGTGTTCACTCATAAATCAAAGTATTAGACAAATAGAAATTTTGAGCTGATGATGGCGCTAGATGAACCAAAGTGGTAGTTCGACAGACTGACATTGCCAGTAGGTGAGGACAGATACAGTAAAAGGTAAAAGCAAGTTGGAAAAGATGTGTGGATATTCTCAAATCTACAGGTAGGCTCTTCCAGAGTCTGGGGTTCAAGCCAGAGTTTAGATCAAAACTTATTCCTAAAACTTTATCCTTTACAGGGGAATGCAGGTAGACGTTTGACGTTTATTGAAGAGGCTGACCGGCAAATTAAAAAAGTTATATTAGTTTCTGGATGGGAAAACTTTAAAGCTCAGTATCTCCAACTTAAACTACTCTGAATGCAGATGGAGCGTCATCCAGCACTGCAATTCACCCCTCTCCTCCCGTACGATTCTAACTCCATCACCAGCATACTCTATCTTCTTGATAATGAGCCTCAATAACTGGACGCTTTCCATAAGTCTGTCTCGCCATAACCTCATCCTTCCTTTCCCCTGGCCAACGAGAACTATGTGATGAATGAGTCTTTTTAAAAAAGATATCAAATATTCATCTGCCCCAAAAACTACTGAATGAAAAATTAAGAATATATCATTCACAGAGTGCTCATTTTACGTTCCCCTACTCCCAAATTCAGAATTCACTTATCCCCGACAAGCAGCGAGGCTCAGAAAGCAGCCCGGTTATGAGTTATCCTACTTTGTTTTATGCATGACGGTTAAATGCAAGATTCCTTTGACTGATGGGAAGGCAAATCAGTATCCAAAAAAGCTTTCTCGGTCATGATTAGGATTGCCTGTGGTGCATTATTTTGGACCTTTGCTAAGATTGGAGAGATGGGAAGAAAACAGGGAGGGGATAACAAGGGGGGAGAAGGAAAAACATTTTATTTTTTACTCTTTATTTTTCACCCAACTCTTTGGACCCTTTGTTCCAAACTGTAATTGAAATGAAGCATCTTCCAAAGAGGGAGTGGAGCCCACCCCCCCAAAACAAATGAAAGAATAGACAGGAATCAGAAAAAGATGATTGGAAAAAGACTGTTGGAGAAATAAAGAGTGTGTTTGTGTGTGTTGGAAGAGGAGAAGGAATGATAGAAAGGGTCTGGAGGTGGGTATGAAGGTGTTGTGTGTCTGTGGCTTCAGGCTGAATATGCTGCACATTGACACACCTGGCAACCCCCGAGGGACAGGTTCGCAACCACACACACAACCTCTCTCTCACCCCTTCTCTCTCTTTTTTCCTCTTTCTACCCTCTTCTTTCCATCCTTGAAATTTGTGAAATCATCTGTTATGTAGACCTAAAAATTATTTTAAAAAATAGTAAGAGGGCATTATTAAGCAAAAAAAAAAAGGAATATATGGAACAGATACGTTTTTGTAGCTACATATTTGATCTTTTTTTTTACTTTTATTTATATATAATAACATAATTCAACCATTTTGTCCATCTTTTTTCATACAAACAGAGTTTATGCTGTATTTTAGGTGTTATTTCACCTTGTAAAATTATGTCTATATATAACCAATTTAGATAGATCTGCGAACACAAAATGTTCACTACTTTCCCACCTCCGCACACCTGGCCAATTGTTGCATGGAGTGGGTGTGCTATTCAGATTGTCGGTTTTAGAAAGGTAGAAAAAAATGGGCAGCTCCCCCCCAAGTCCAATGTGGGAAAGGTGTAGCAGAAAGGGGTTTCAGATGCTGTTAGATGATCCAGCAAGCACCTCGTTTGAAGGATATTGAGGCCCTAAACCTTACAACACATGGGATGCAGGTCATGAAACTACTGTTCAGTATAAGGCTGCTACGCTTCCTGGATTGGAATAAATAGGTTAGTTATTTGCTCCATTGTATTTACACTATCAATTTTTTCCATTTAGAAATTTGTGGACATATTTTTTCCTCATTAGTTACATACATTTCTTTTTAAATTCTCAGCAGATATTTGTCTCTTTTATCGACCCTTGGCAAGTACTGGCATCAATACAAACCCTTCGTCCCTCCTTCTCTTTCTGACTCACTACCAATATAACAGGAGACACTGGAGCTCTGCTGAGTAAGCACTCCTAAATCTTGAACTAGTGAATACAGCAGAGCCCCCCTGCAGACTTCAACCTACGCACCAACCCTTTGTGTGTGTGATTATGTGTGTGGCTGTCTATCCTCATGTCCTCCAGTGTCTTTCCTTCTTTCTTTCTTCTTGTCTCTTTTTTCCCCGTTTGCTCGCTTGTTTTTCTTTATTGTTGGTCCATGCATTCTTCTTCCTTGCCTCTTTATCTGTATCTGGCAGCGTGTGTGTGTGTGTGTCTGTCTGCTCCCTTTCTGTCTTTCTGGCTTCTCCACACAGCCAAAATGATTTTTATAGCTTCTCCCCTGTGTCTCCACACCACACCCCCTCATTTTTCTGTCTCTTTTTTTTAAGTGGATGAGTAAATGAATCTCTTTGTCTTGCACTGTAGTGTAACCCACTAATCAGGCCATTCACTGATTACACGCTTCACGCTAATCATGTATGCGTGTGTCTGTCTGTGTGCATGTGCAATGCCTTTGTGATGGTGTACATGTTTGTGTGTGTATGTCATTTTGTCTGGTATAACAGCGAGGGGCATTAGTTGACACTAAGCCTTCTTCACGGTGTCGTCAGCTCATTGTTCGATAAGACATTCAGGTGCAAAAATGCAAAATGTGATACACCGAATCTGTACAAATGATGTATTTACAGCGAGTTCCTGCTGTGCTTTTCGTTACCTGCATGGCTGTGCCTGGGAATGTGTGTATTTGTGTGTGTGTGTGTGTATGTGCAGAGAGAAAGGGAGATGGAGGGGTAGAGGAGAGAGACAGGGGTAGCAGGCGAGGTAGGAGGGATGAAGAGGAAGAGGAAGGATGCGAGAGGGGTGGAGGGGTGTAGGGGAAAACCAATTATCGTCCAGATAACAGCCAGGCTATGGATTTTCTACCAGGCATCTTCTGCAGCTCTTCCATTGTGTTTCTTTCTGTCTATCTATTTCTGTCTCTCCGGCCCTGTAGTAAATTTAAATTCCAGTTCAGGGGAGCTTTATTGAAATGATTGAAAATTGCAGTGTTCGAAACAGTATAGACTCTATAATATTGTGTGCTGTTTTTGGCTGAGTGTGTGTGTGTGTGGTCTGATTAACTACAGGGGATGGCCTGTTGAAATGTGTCAGACAACAGAGACTGACATTTTGTCAATATGCCCCCTGTTTGTGCGTGTGTGTCTGTGTGTGAGTCACTGTGACCGGCAGACAGTCACATTATCTAATCTGCATTGTCATGTTGCCCTTCTGCATTAAGGGGTCTCGTGTCCTTGACAGTTGTGTCGCAGTTTACAGCCTCTTAATGAGGGCTTTGGGAATTTACAGAACGAGTTTATCTGATTTTTCCTTATCTGTCAAACATTATCAATTACAAATATTGCTGCCTGTTTTTTTTATAAATTCAGTGATAAACTGTCACAACATCAGATTCTTTGCAGTTGTGGCAAAATGTACCTAGCAAAAGCTCGCACCATAACAGTGCAGCAATTTGAAAGTATCGGCTAATGCTAAATATACATTTTGGGATACAAAAAAATTACATAAAGGTCTAGTCAGTATCATTAATCTTTTAACTACGTGACAGAGTTGATACGGTTGATAGGGTTACAAAAGTGGTCTTCCTCTATTCAAAAGTGCTCCAAGTTGTACCTTTACAATTAGCCACATAACTATGCTAACAAGGTAGTTGGCTAGTGAGCAAAGTAAAAGCTTATCACACAAGAAGCAATGTTTGCACTCAAAGTAATAGTCTTTTAAAGTACTATTTTGCTGTATATTTATTCATTTACAATGTAGAAGAATAAAAATCTCAAATGTTTTGGCATTAGCTGAACCAGACTAAGCCAGTTTGCTTTGCTAGTCTGGCAGAATTATTCCGGTGTAAACACACCAGTGAGCCAATTAAGGGAAAGAGCAGTGATGTGATCCTTCACTATACTTAACAGAGGCCTGTTAAAGAGCTTGTATATAGCCTATTTATGAAAGAAATAAAGTAATTATCATTTTGGATTAGCATAAATGTGTGTGACAACATGTCATCTCATCATCATTGCTGTCACTGCTTTCAAATTAAGCTAGTGATATGCTACGCTAATTTTATTTGAAAGCAGTCACACAGCATCTGGAGCAAGTCGGAGTGCTTAGTGTTTGTCATTTACACATGCAAAACTCAGTCTAGTAACAAATGGAAACTGCAGAGAGCAGGAGATATTATACAAACTGAATACTGGTTTAGAAATAAACGTGTCCAAGGAGGCAAGTTTATTGTTGCCTCCTTGTATTATTACTGCAGGATATGTTCATTAAAAGCTAGGCTTAGATCAGTTAAGTTAAAGGATTAGTTCACCCAAATTACCCAGTGGTTTCTTCTATCTGTACCTTATAAACTGACTTGAAGTTGGTTTTATGTTGGTTTAACCTTAAAGTTAACAAGTGATTTGCTGCTATTAAGTGCTGCTGCATTATGGTTTTATCACTGGTTTTCATACATTTTTACAGGAATGGGGACTAAAGTAATACTATTAAAATAATGGGAAGTGTCTTCAGTGTTTACAAGCAGTGATGTTCATTATAGTTTTGGCGTGTATTTGTGTGTATAGTGTATGGTTTGGATTGATTCTTGTGTTTGACAACAAACCTGCAGTGATGACTCCACCTTCATTAGTATTAATCTTTACTTTTCCATTATCCCCTCTTTTCTCCTTCCTTTCTCTTTGGCTCGTCTCTCCTCATTCCTCTAGCATCCCATCTTTACAGCTGAATCACTGTCCTCTCTCTCTCTTTCTTCCTGCATGTCTCTCACTCTATCTGTCCCCTGGGCTGACAGCTTTTAGTCTTTCATAAACTTTAAAAGGCTCTTTTTCCCAAACACACACTTGACCTCACTGCTCTCTGATAGTCTGTCTCTGCTTTGGACACTCACATCTATCTACGCACACGCACATTTCACTCTGCAGTGTTTACACACTTAATTTGGAGCAGCCAATAATGTGCCCGCATTGGTTAAATGTATCAGGGTGAATGTCAGTGATATTTCAGTCTGTTGAGCATCTAAAGAACCTGAGAGACAGAGAGAGAAAGATCTGGCGGCCCTCTCATCTGTTTGAAAATGTTATCATACCGCTCTTCATTCTTTCATCTAGCTCTCTGTCTGTCATCCCGCTCTGTGATAATAAACAAATAACAAATCATATAGCAGTTGAGTTTTGAGCACAGTGGAATCTTACAGTTAAACAAACTTAGTATTTTAGGTGCAGACAAGATAATTTAAGATTCAACAGTGTCCACAGACACAAGTTTCAATAACGTTGAAGCGCTTTGAGTAGTCAGAAAGACTAGAAAGGCACTATATAAGTACAGTCCATTTACCATTTACCATAACACTATTGGAGGGATGAACACCACTCTTACTAATTATATTCCCGCATTTGGTGTTTTGATGATGGTGGTGGAGAACACTGTCTAACATGTTGGTCCAAAATCTTTCAGTGGGGCACAGTTAGGTTGAGATCTGGTGACTGTGAAGGCCATAGTAAAGATTACTCCGGGTTCTAGGTTGAAGCCTGTCATGGCACCTAAGTTGTAAGTCAGATGTGATGTATGTATGTGATGTTATGTTTGTCACCCATCTATACACAGACAGATGCCAATCAAACTGCAACTTGAAGCACAACTGCCAGGTTCAAACATCACAAATAGTGAGCGAAACTGTTGATACCATGAATATATTATTTTTTGCTTTCTGAGATGTTGCTACAGCTGTCACATTTACACACATTTATTTTTACTTTTTCATATGTGTTGTGCTTTACATCGTGAAACAAACACACTCAAAATGGAGCCTTTTTTGTATGGAAGCTGGTAGTGTTTGGTACTGTATAGCTTAATTTTGTCATTTTTGCCAGTGTGAACACACTACAAACCCAGTTAGAATTTGATAATGATATGCAATTGGGACACAGGTTGTTTTGGGGAAAATGCCAGCAGTACCTGAAAATTGTGTACCTGAGCTGCCAATGAAAATTATTTGAATCACAATAATGCTTTAAAGTAGAATTATTTGCTTATATGCAGATGACTTTGACTGCATTTCAATCATAATTTCACTGAAACAAAAGGCTTAACTTGTGTTGATACTTTAGTGTGTTATTTAAGTTTAGAGAGATGATATTTTTATATGAATGAGACTGTGTGGTTTTATCTTTGTGTGGATGTCTGAAGAGGAGATGTTTCTGAGAGTGTGTATTGCTTACAGTCATATTTGTGTTGTTGTTTTTTTATCTCCAGTGCTCTGTGTGTGAACTCCAGACAGTCCCCAGTGTCTGACTGGGCTGTAAATAGCCATGGGAAAGCCAGAGAGTGTTTTTCTCTGAGAATGTGTGTGTGGGTAATATATACAAACTTTTTTACACAAACATGCTCTGTGTGTTTTCCAGAATTGCTTTTCTAGATACTATATACTAGATATGTAGATACAATGACATTTTTCAATAGTATGAAATCTTTTTACTGATTATGAAATGTGTGTATTTCTGCAGTGGTTCCCAAAGTGGGTGCTGTAGCCTTAACAAGCCTTAACAAGCGGCCAAGGGTTCAGCAATATTTGTTCATTTCCATTTTTTACTGTGCATTTTAAAAACATTTCACAACATTAAAAAATTAGGTGACATTTAAATTAGCCTTTTTTAATGTACTTTTCCAAAAATAAAAATGGAAAAAAATAGCAATGAACATTCAAATCACTATATTAAAAATCCTGTAAAATAGACAGTTATGCCGTAGCTGAGACTGGTAATATTACAGTCATAAAAAATACATCTCTATGAAGGGGTGTCCTGGTTTAAAAAACTTTGTGTTTGGAGACACAAAATGGCTCTTTCAGCTGCATCTAATGATGCTGGAGTGTTGACAATGAGAGGGAGGAGAATCAAAAGCTCCCTAATAGTATCAAACTGTCTTAGCTCAGTTTCTTCTTCTTGTACTGTGACCCACCTGCCAATCACCGTGCTGTTTCCCCCATTGGAAACTAAAGCTTAACTCAAACAGCTTGTCTAGTTTATCTCTTATATGCACTCTTATATGCACTGTCCATATACTTTATAACTTTAGGGATTAGAAAAGATAGAAGGAGGGAAGTGGGAGTTAACTGCAAAAAATCCATCTCTATTTTAAAGAAGTAGTTTGGAAATACACTTATTATTCATTTTCTTGCCCAGAGTTAAATGACAAGATTGATAGGATATGGCAATTAAATATGAAGCAGATGCCAAGAGGTGGTTAGTGTAGCGTAGCATAAAGACTGGAAGCAGGGGGAAACAGCTAGCATGGCTCTGTCCAAAGTAAAAAAATTGCATTGGCAATAGAGCAAATATTTCCCAAAATATAAAACTATTCCTACAAGTAATTTTTTAATATTAGTAGCACATACTCATTGTTTTTAATCAAAACAAATAAGTACTGAACTAACATGGTGAGCCTGACCCGCTTGTTTTCAATTTAGCTTCTTAAAATTTTCAAGGAGTCTTGAAATTCAACAGAATAAGCTCCCTGCGTATCACAAAATAACACTTCTTACAGGCAAATTCTTGAAATAAGTTGATATGAAATGGAAACAGTTGAACTTATCTCAGCCCCACTGGGAGTTTAAGACTCAACATGAGTGGAAATTACTTGTTAGGGTGAATACTTTTTCGCTGCAGAAACAGCTGATATTCATAGACGAGGGTAAGGAACAGAGGGAGAGAGTGTAGAGAGAGATGTGGCGTAGCTGATAGAGGGATGGAGAGATGACAGAATCATTATGGTAATGCTCTCTCAGTTGCTCTCTTTCTTTCTCTCATTTCTAAACTAAAATCTGAACCCCAGACTGCTCAGACAGCCATCGCAGACATACTGATGGTGACTGGCATCCAGGCCATTTTCACAAATGAATGGAGCTTTCACAAATGATCTGTCACTCCTTCTCTCTATCGCTCCCTGTGCTCTTCTTGGTGCGATGGCATGTCTCTGCACCAGGCCTCGGACACACACATTAAGAAACACACACCTGCAACTACGCACGTCCCAACTGTCATCTGCCCCCTCGGCTCAGCAGGAGCAGTCAGCCTAAATCTCCATGCTCTGCTTCCTGAGGTGTGTTAGCTGGATGAGGTGGTGTCTGACCGTCTGTTACTGCCATTGAGGGCACTGGCGGGGGCAGGACTGGGCACCAGCAGGTCCCAGCAGGTCCCAGCGGGCATCACCCTGCCTGCCCCTGACTAGAGACTCATTGCAGGGCTGCTCACGTGTCACAGACAGGCCTGTTTGGTATGTGGTTACTGTTGACCACATGCCCAATGTGCTTTATGTCCCTTTTACATAATGTACACTGATAAACTTATGAAACCTGTGCCTCAGTGACAAGATATACAGTATATGTAAGTGTAAGTATTCTGTCTCTTTTGTACAAAATCAAGTTCAAAAGAATTCAAATTAACACGTTATTCATTTGCAACCCATGTAGCCATCCTAACATATACAGTATTGTAGAATTAGCGCTGTTCCGTTAAGTGCCCGTGCTGGCTCATTTAAGCTAACTGCACCATAGCTAAGCTAAAGCAGTGGAGTTTTACAAAGTCAGCAAACAGCCTGACCTTTATCCACAATCTTTCCACCTATGGTGTCAAATTTACATTTCTTCTCAGATAGATTGGTGTCATGCTTATCTGTTCAATACGGCTCACTGGTGTTCTACATTTTGCGTTAGCATCGAGCACGACAAAAGCTTAGATAGGGCAACAAGGCATGCAATGGGTCAGACACTGAAGCACAGTACACAGCGTTATACACGCTTATACACTGTGAAA
Organism: Siniperca chuatsi; assembly: GCF_020085105.1. Classification (NCBI taxonomy): domain Eukaryota; kingdom Metazoa; phylum Chordata; class Actinopteri; order Centrarchiformes; family Sinipercidae; genus Siniperca; species Siniperca chuatsi. The sequence continues at coordinate 7,818,026 of NC_058064.1, forward strand.
TTTCACACAGTTCATTACAGATAAAATATCAAAATTTTTCCTGCTTTCAAACAGTAGTTTGAATTTAGAATAAAAATTGACAGCCCTAGTATGTATGGTATGTATGCATGTGTGTGTGTGCATGTGTACATACTGTATATGGGTGTGTGTATGCATGTTGGTATTTTATATTTGTTATTACTTTTATTACTGGGTGATGAAGACATAGTATTTTCACTACAGGCAATATACTGGATGAAAAGGTTCATATTATTAACTTAAAATTAATTATGAGCACCAGCCTACTGTAAAGTTGTATTTCTACTACTAAAACCTACCCAAAAATGTTACTTTCCCCATATACAACTAAGAAAATTAGTGATTCTTCTGTGTATATTTGGTCATTCTTTTCTGATTAAAGCATGCACTGCTAAAGTGGCTACTTATGAAGCTGTATGGCTAATTTTTAAAACTGTTGAATGCAGTTGTCATATTTATAGCACTATGTGACTGCAGTTGCAAATGCAATGCAAGATACGGTTATGTTGTGTGAGTACTTGGGGATGGGAAATATGGCAATATATACTGTGAGACGATATAAATTTGTCAATTGTCTGATATTTTGCAATACCATTTATACTGTGGTGGCTCTTCCTATAATATCTCTTATCTTTTTATATCAATGTGATGTGTAACTTGACATTCTGTCTGTTCCATAAACTGCATCTCAATTTTCCAGAAAATGGACAATATCACATTACACAAAATTACATATACTGTCATGGAGGACTTATGCATTTTCAATTTAGTTTTCAATACATTATACTTAGTTATATGACCTCAGAATGCACCGTAGTCTAGATATTATATTACTGAGACACATTACCAAACTTTAAATGACATTTGTAGCATACCAGCTGAAGAAAAACAAAAAAGAATGTCCTCCAAAAACTTTCTGAGGACATTTTAGAGCTCATTTGGCATTATTAACACATTTTATAGACTTTGAAACGGCTTACCTGAGGCAGTCAGGTTCTCTGTAGTGTCAGATTTTAAATGTCTTCCTACAGTTCAGTTCTTCTTGACTCTTAATGTAACGATCATTATGAATTGGGTTTGACCTCCCTCTTTTGGGGTTATGATCTATATTTCTTAAATGTTGTTGTTTTTTGTTGTAGCTAATGTACCGTGTAAATACAGATGATGTTTTTATGATTACAAACATTTTCTAGTCAGCAGAATTCAACATACAAGCCCTAAGAATTTATGGCATGCAGTCTGTCCGTACATCTGTCTGTCTGGGTGGGTGCATGTTTTGGAGCCCTTTGGCCTGCCCTGATCGATGCACTTCTCCCTGAATGCCCTCTTAGCTTAGCAGAGTATAATGGCTGCACAGAGGTTGCGACCTCTCTAATCAGCAGCTAATTTGTTGATGCAGTTCCTCAGACTGTGATGTCACGACAGCAGACAGCCAGTTGTTGCTGCTCTCCCGCCCCGAGTCTATGAGTTAGCATATTTAACTCTGTGTGTGTGTGTGTGTGTGTGTGCATGCACAGGAGCTGTGCTGACTACCACACTTCATGTTTTACGCTCCCACACTAACACATCTGTTGACAGAGTCAGCACTGCTCCTCGTATGAAGATGAATATGTAGTATGTCTGAGGCTGCAAATATCTATACATATCTACATAGGCCTTTGTGACAGCCTAAAGCCTGCAGATATTTATTTGTTACATCAGAGACTAAATTATTTAAAATAAGTACTCTCAGCTGACTTGAGTGTACTTGTACTTAACAGACACATTAACCATGATGCTATGCAAGGACTACCATTTATGATTATTGTCTCAATTCATTCATTAATTGTTTTGTTTATAAAATGTCAGAAAAACTGCTGATCACAATTTCCTAAAATCCAAGGTGACATATTCCAATTGCTTGCTTTTTTCTTTTTTACTATCATGTAAGACAAAGACTAGCAGCAAATTCTGACATTTGAGAAGCTGGAACCATCAAATGTTTTGCATTTTGCTTGAAAAATAACTCAAACAACTAATCGATTATCGAAAATAGTGGTCTGTCAATCGACTAAGCCAGTGGTTCCCAACCTGGGGGTAGGGACCCAGCAAGGGGACCCAAGATACACCTGATGGGTCATTAGATGATTAAAATGATAAGAAAGAAAAACATATATTTCTCATACACAAAATTAGGACTTTTTTCAAATTTTTGCTTACTTCCACCTCCCCTATAATCATTGAAACAATCTGAGAATCTCTTTGGCTGAACTGCCCACCAATCACATCCACAGTAAGGCCATAACCTGTGATTAGGGGTTGCAAGTAGACTTTGCTTCATTTGGGTCTCGCAAGCCAAAAAGGTTGGGAACCACTGAACTAATCGAATAATCGACTTCGGCTCTAGCAAGGAAGAAAATGTAATGACTGTGAGCAGCAAAAGATATTGAGATATTGCTAGCTGAAATCCTCATATTCCATATCTCACTTGCTCATATTTAAACTCATTTAAACTCATTCCAAGGTCACCATATTCTCTTAAATGCTGGAAGATGTTTAAACTAAAATAAGGAGCTTTTAAACTAGGCCGTGTGGCATTTTCTTTGAGAGTTGTGTTTGTTAAACTGAAAAACCCACGATTTTCATGACTTTTAGTACTCTAAGCATCAGTTCACTTGATCTCCATTTCTAAGGAGTAGTGTTTAATGAGACTGAGGTGTTACATTAGTCAGACCTTTCTCATGTGTTGGCTTTAGCACACTGGAAGAGCAGGATAAAAATCTAGCTGAGGCTTTTGTCAGCTTTAAATTAAGCGTGAACACAAACTCCAGTGAGAGTATTTGTACTGCCAGTCATAGTTCAGGTTGGCACTCAAAACAAATAGCCAGTAATTGACTTGGGACACACGGGGTGATTTTTGAGGTAAAAACTGAAGGTTGAAGTTGTGGTTGAAGAGAAAATTTGCTGCGAAACATATCAGAAAAATGCTGTTTTATCCAACCTGGTTGTGCTTCTTGAAGCCAAGATTTAGGTGTAACTCTGTAGATAAAAGCTACTGATTTAAAAGACCACTGTGAGACAGCAAAACTGAATGCCCACAATCCAAAGGCCTCTCCCTCTCTCCTCCTACTGTGGCGATGGCCATGTGGGAGTTAAGTCACTTCTCAGCCCAGGATTTGTATCGATCTGTTATGGAGGAGTCCTCTTTGGCAGCTTCCCTTGTTGCCTATGAATCATCTGGGTAACTGTGTGGCGCATCGGCCTGCCTGGCACTGTAACGCATAAAAAAGAATGTACTGGAAGGTGTTTTGATGGTACATGAAGTTTTCCTTCACATAACCTCCCGCCCTCTCAAGTTCTCTCCTTTTTTTAAACCATTACTGTAATACTGAGCATGAATAATCGCTCTGTTGGTTGGCACGATAGCAACTTAACACTCTTTCATCTCAGTGACAAAATAATTGATTACAACTGTAATTTCCCTATTCATATCAATCAATATTTTACTTTGCGGAAGACTTCAACAGGCAATTCGGGCGCTGGGGATAAAATGAATAGGGCTTTGACATTGGCTCAAATATTTCTTTTAGTTTGATGTAAAAGTGGCTTAAAGGAGCTGTATGCGACATTCACTGCCACTAAATGTCTCACTAAAGCACCAGCATCTCAGATCAAAACAAATGGGCACTGTGGCCCACCAGACTCCATTGAGAAAAACAGTAATCTTCACAGATCATCGTAAAACACACTTCATTCAAACTGGACAGAAACAAAATAAAACTCTACTAAAAGTGCTTGTTTTTGCCACTGACAGGCTCAGATTGTTATTCTAAGTGTCTGTCAACATTATGGAAAGGATTGCTACAGAGATAGACCTTTTTGTTAAAGAGTAAGATCCTTTTTGTTTAACAAGAAACAGCCGTTATATCGCACTTCAAACTGGACAGAAAACTCACCAAAACCGTCTTTGTTAGTCTCTCCGCTGTTCCAACAACCACCAACTCCGGTTTGGTTGAAATAAATCCTTAATTCACCACGTTAGATGAGAAAATAAACAGCTGTTATATCGCTCTCCTCAAAGCCAACAGTTTCACACGGAAGGACTCACATACACTAACATGCACGGATGGCCGGACCAAAACAAAGAACAGAGAATCTTGGATGACAACTCATTTTGAGGGAGAGTGATGTCATTCTCTGCTCAGGACGCCATTGCAAAAGTTATGTTTACATTCATTGTTACTCACCAAAACACATTGTGTTGAGATCTAATAAATGTGTTGAATGCATTTCCTTCTTCATAAAACAGTTGCAGAGCTAATTCTTAAAGTATTTTAAATACAGCATTGTTTACATCCATGCTCACTCACTAGCAGTCTGGAATAGTGGAACTGTGTGAAACTATTGGCGGGAGAAAGGGACCAATTCAAAGAAAATCCTTTAAATTTGGGTGCATATAAGATCATTAGGAAGTTGTTTTCATGTGTGTGCAGCATAGTTAGATGCAGCTTCATAAAGATCTTAAGGGCTTGTTGGTTTGGTAGTAGCATCAAAGATACACCATCTCAGTGTTTTGCTCTGTGCTGTGTTACTCTCCATATCCCCCGCCTTCTCGCCCCCTGTCACTTTGTCAGCCGTGGCCCTCACACATCTGCCTGGTTGTGATAATAGCTACCCCTGTCAACAAGAAGCAGGGGAGGGCAGCAGAATGCCGAGGGGCCTCCACAGGTCACACACACACACACTGCACCAGCCACACAGCCTCAATTAAATTACAAAATGTGTTCCCCGGCCTGATGATTGCGGGATCAGTAAATGTTTGCCTGCTCAATGAACGCTTGGTTGCTGCCTGGAGCTGGAGAGTTAGTTAGCATGCAGCATGTTCATGGAAGGCTGAACCGACAAGAGGGAGAAAGAAGAGGATGAGAGGAGGAAAGAAAGAAGAGAGAGAAAGTGCAGCCCGAGCTACCAGTTTGAAATCGTAGCATCACAGCCCACAATCATTGACTACGTTTACCTTTTACTTTCTCTCTTATTCTACAACACATACACATTTTGAGGAATTTTCTTGACAAAACTACTGATGTCAGTAATCAGAGCTGCTGGAGTGGGAAGACTATTTTTTCTGCACACTCACTTTAACTAAAATCATAGTAGCACTGAAAATACAAAAAAAATGTCCATTTTAACAAATCACTTACTTTATTATTCAGGGTTTTAGCCACGCTAGCAGCATGGCTCTAAGGATGGCGATGTTGGTCGTTTGGTCGGTCCAATACTTTGGTCCAGACTGAAATATCTCAACAACCATTGGATGGATTTCCATGACATTTGGTATAGCCATTTATGTCCCCCTCAGGATAAACTGTAATAACTTTGGTGAGCCCTTAACTTTCCTTGTTGCATCATAATAAGGTCAGAATTTTAATTTGACATTTCTGTCAGCCGCTGCTATACTTTGTGTTTGGTGCTAATTAGCAAATGTTAGCATGTTAACACTTTAACTAAGAGGGTAAACATGTTAAACATTATACCTGCTAGCAAACAGCATGCTGGCATTGTCATTGTGAGCATGTTAGCATGCTAATATTAGCATTTAGCTCAAAGTAAAACTGTGCTGCTAGCATGGCTGTAGACTGCTGAATTGTATTACTCATAAGAAGATTGCACCAACACAGGGATATAACTGCCTGTAAGAGGCATTTTGTCGTTTTTACACTTCCGATTTTGTACGGATCAAACTAATGAGACATAATGTGTTAATTAGTGAGCTTTAGAGATACTGGGTCTGGTGACTGATTTGTTTACCTTTGGAGATGGCCTTGCTTTCTGTTTCCCCCCTGTTTATAGTCTTTATTATAAGCTAAGCTAACCGTCTCCTGGTTGTAGCTTCATATTTATTGGACAGGTATGAGAGTGGTATCTATCTTCTCATCTAACACTCGGCAAGCATATTTTCCCAAAATGTCGAACTATTCCTCTAAGGTTTGGCAACTAAACCACTTGGTTATGGTTAGGGAAAGACTAAAAATGTCTTGCGTGAAGTTTAAATTTAAAAAAGGAATTTACTAGAAATAAGTGTCACTATCTTAGCACAAAATGTTGAAAGATAGATTGTTCCGCTAGTATCCGGAAGCTGACATTCGACTAGTTGATTTGCAATAGAAATGGGTTATCTCATCTCCTCTGCAGATTAGTTCTCTCATTTTAAAGGGTAGGTTTGGATTTTTTTTTTTTGTTGGTTTTAATACAAGACACACATGTCCATATTGCCGTTAAACACGAGGATATATTGTCTGGGGTAACACAAACAGGCTTTTTGTAGTAAAAAGACCATAACATTGGAAGATATCCACTTCATTTAGCTAACTAAGACTGCTAAAGCCTCAGATTAGCTTCATCTGAACTTTAGGGGAGGACTGAGGATTTTGTCCCCAATTTTTTATAGTGTAGTCAAGCTATGAAGGGATTGCTTCACAGTCAGTATGGAACAGGGGGAATGGTTACAGTGACCAATAACTCTTTTTAACATGTGAGTATTGTATTAAAATAGTCTAAAAAAAAAATCAAAACCTCTCCTTTAAGAAAAAATTACTTCATGTTGCATTGAACCATTTAAGACATTTTTTGCAGTGTGTGATATTTGTAAGTGATACCATCCATCTTCACTGCTTAGCGTCCCTGTGGGTCTTGCTGAGTCACATATTCCAGGTCATCTGAGTGTGTGAGAGAGAACGCCTGTGAATGAGTATGCATTCATACCATCGTGATGTGTGTATTGTTTTGTGCGTATCCAATTCTTTTTAGTGGAAAGGTCTTTGGCGTCAGTCGCGATTTCCTGGCCCGATCTAAACTAGGCAAACTAGACAGGCCGTTGTGTCTGCTCTGTGTCTCCCAGACAACCGCTGGGGGTGAAACTGAGGGGTCAGAGGGATAGGGCGACACAGGGTATGTGTGTCTGAGAAAGGGAGAGGGGTGTGTGTGTGTTGCTGTCCCGAGGATGTTTTGCTGCTGATTCAGAGGCCCAATATAGAACAGAACACCCGTGCTTTTTGTATGCATTACTGCATGTGTGGTGTGTTTGTGCTCAGTTTTTAGGGGATGGCAGTGTCGGCCCGCTGGTCCGATGTTGGAACACTTTGAGTCCAGTGTGAAATATCTTGAGAACTATTGGATGTATTGTTGCAAGATTTGGTTAAGACGTTCATGGTCCCCAGTCTCTCTACTTTCTAACTTGCCTATCCTGTCTGTGGATCTCAGCCGCAAGCCCATTTGTTCCTACTGCAGACATAATTCTTTCAAAAGCAGGTTATGAATATATTGTTTCATATTTTGAAAAAGGCTAAATAATTTCCTGTGCACTGTAGTTTTTAGCAAACTTTTTACTCAAACAGGAATGAGGGCATTTGCTTGGGACTATTTTCAGCTGTGGTATAATACACATTTGGTGCTCTAGTGAGTATTTACAGCAGCAGGGTGATTTATGTAACCACAGGGGCCTTGTTCATGGTAATGAAGAACCACGTCATCCAGTGCAACAGTGTGGCTCATTGATAATATCACCAGACTTATCCTTAAATGCTAGCAGCTTGACATGCTAACAGCATGCTAACATTAACATAATGGCATACTTATTGGACTGTAACAGGACTATAATGGGACTGTAATCATGTCATTGTGCTAATGTTAGCATTCAGCACAAAGCTGAGTCTAAGTACAGCTGAGTTTGAGATGTCCTAAACAGAGTACAATACAAAAAAAACTCTTTTAAATGAGGTAACCACATGGCTTTTGCTTTGACACCATACATAGGCCAAACTTAACATTTTTCTTCACTAGTATTAAGGTTGCAACAACAGCAAAGTTGTGTCTCCATGTCCATGTCCATGCCTCACAGGCCTGCTAGTATGTCTATAGACTTTTAGCCTTGTTGTATTCAGAAAGCAGAGGAGATAAAATGTCAAGAACCAATACATACCACTGATAACTGTTCATAAGACGAATGAGCGGAAGGTATAGAAAGAGGAGGAGGAAATTATGAACCACATGAACTTAGTTACTGAGAATAACAGTAGAAAGTAGATAAAATGAGATAACTGAGGAATCTAATGACTGTTTTCCTGTGTGCGTATGTGTGAGTTCATGGTTGCTCACTTTTTACTGCATCCAGGTGTTGAATTACATAAGCCTGCCTGCCTGGGATGATGACACAGCAGTTTTCTGTATATATGTGTGTGTGTGTGTGTGTGTGTGTCTTTATGTATATGTGTGTATGTGTGTGTGTTCACTGGTCGCAGCCTGAAGCTGTAAAGCTGAGCCATGCAAACCCTTATTCTTTCTCTAACACACACAGACATTTCATCAGACATCTCTGCTCCCACTCACATTCACTCAAGGCAGCACATTCCACATTTCCAACCCATCTTACTTTATACTGTAAGTCAAGAGGAATCCAACATGTGCTGTAGGCGTTTGCCACAGAGCCATGTGCAGCAGATGGAAGTGTATCATATGATATCGAGAATGCTCTTAATACCACACAGACCTTCCTTCAACATGACACACTGATGTGGGTTTGTCTAAGTCAGGGCCAAATTATACTGAGCTGTTAACACACTCAGGTCAGAGCAGTTTACACAGTGTCTACAAGTTTTAACTCAGCATATGTCTCAAATCCCAACACGGCTGTGTTCATGCTCACCAAAACTGGACATACTGTAGTAGCTGCTGTACTGCAAAAAAAACAATTACACGCTGACTCAATATTTGATCTAGTGGACCGCGAGTGTAAATGCTTAAAATTGGCTTACTGCCTGTGCTATTTACTGTAATTGAGATTTAAGATGCTATTAAATTAGATTAGTATGTGCTGATTCACAGCCTCTCAGACACACACAGCCAGGAGATAAACAGTAGGAAATTGAATGAGAAAAATCAATAACGCAAAAATCTAATTCTAAAAATATCATTTGCAGCACAATTTTTTTTTAATTTACTCTTAATAAACTAATTTAGCAAATTTGTAGCATAATCATTCTCCTCGTTTTCTCTCCATTTTCCTTTTCAATTTTTATTCCTTGAAACATTCTCAGCTGTCTTTTCCCTGAGAGGACCCTTTATGTGTCCTCTTGCAGCAGGAAACAGAACAACTTCTTTATGCACGTAAGAACTGAGTGAAAATTACTGCAACCTTATCACCAGGCAAGAATGCTGATTTCAGACAATTCCGCTAACCTTGGTAAGTATTTAATAATTTTTAGACTTAATTTAAACATAATGTCTTAATTAGAGAGCTTTAGAGAGGTGGGTGGCTGATTTGTTTATCTTTGGACAGATCTAGTCTCCTGGTTGTAGCTCTATATTTAAGGGACATTCCCAAAATGTCGAACCATTCCTTTAAGGTCTGGCACCTAAAACATTTGGTTATGGTTAGGAAAAGATTGTTTTTACGGTAAATAAATAGGCAAACGTTAATTGCAGGTCTAAGACAGAATGCAAACTCCAGGCTCCCACATGAAAGTCTAACGATCTACACACCCATCCACCACTTGACCTCCACATCCTTACTTTCCACCCCGCTACATAATGGGCACACTCATTTCTGCATTTGCAATCATGAGGTTGTCCAACATGGCCTTAATTTCACATACTGCGCTGGAAAATCTGTTAAAACCACTCTACTCTTAGTCATTTTCATAGATACTGTAATTGGTAAAAGACAAAAATGATGAGCTGTGATCTTGAAGTAAAGCAGCTTGTGACTGGGGGGTTGCTGTTCAAATCCTGGCTAAAGTGAGTAAGGTGAATGTTTTTCCTGAATGACCAAATCCTGTTTAAGCTTGCCTGTAGCTTTTCAGAAACTGTGTTTGCTCAGTTTCAGCTCCTATAACCACCTTATGATGCATCACGCTGCTGCACCAGAAACAAAGATTTTGGTTGGTGGCCCTTCCATATGTGCCACATTATCTAATGTCCACCACTGCTGTGACACGTCTGACCCATGCTGTTAACCTGATAGTGACCTGTGTTAGTGAACCGAGACAGTAAACCACTTTGCAGGCTCGGCTGACCTAATATTAACAACTTTCACAGTGTTAGAGTGAGAAGGTGTAAGAGTGCTGCTTGCAGACAACCTGTAGCCAAGACTGTGATTGATTATGTTTGTTTCTCAAGTGTATTTGGCTTAGCTGTCCTACATCAATCACTAATATTGACTTAATACTATGCAAGCGACTGCTCTGAAACACCAGAGAAGTCACACAGGTTCATCACAGATCTGTGCTTTTCACTAATATTGAAAGTTCAAAGCTCAGTCCACCATATAGATGCACCATTTTTCCATCTTGGTCTGCTCCTGTGCCGCGTATGAAGTAGGTCATACTGTATGTGCGCTGTATAAAGTACAGTACCGATCTATCCATGTGTGCATGCATTTTTCATGAGCGTCGCTGTGTGTGCGAGAGAGGTTTGTGTGCTTCTGTGTGTGTGCTGCCTCTGTTTTCTCAGGAAATCTCTGTGTTTCTGTTCCTCTGTCGTTAGTTAGAAAGGGCAGCAAGATAAGAGAATGACTGGAGGAGCACCGGAGAGCCTGCAGTGCGGTTAACCCAGAGAGAGGATGATGGTGGGAGATAAATGAGAGGGGAAGTGAGAAGAGGGGAGTGATGAGCTGGAGGTTGAGAGAGAGAAAGATGGAGGGAAATCCCCACTCCAAGAGGACACACACAGACACAGCTGCTAGACAAGGAGAATCGCAATGACTAACCATAGACAACTTATGTTTGATTCTTTGAGATAGCTCAGGTCACGCTGCTGCTGCCGCTGACCAGCTTATCCTTAGTAGGGACACAGATTTGTTATGTAAAAGCATTTTAACAAACCTACGTTTTACAAATTAGCAGATGAGATGAAACTTTAATGATTCCTGTGGGGAAATTGGGGCATTGCAGCCGCAGAGAATAGAGCAGAGATATGAATAGAATTTACTTTGTAGGATAAACACTTTTTAAGATACAGTACTTATAACGATTATTGAAGATAGTAAATATATGTAATTATAACAATAGCACATATTGAGAGTATTGCAACAGTAAATCAATTAATTGACATGATGAAGATTAGAAAAATGCATAAAATATATTGAAAGACATGGACAAAACAATCTCACAAGGCCTTAAATAGCTCTTCTGGAGCTTTCAGAAGCCTTCACTATACGTGTAGGTGCACAGCTATGCAGTGAGCGAAACACACTTCCAATAAAGGTTGAAGACAGCGGTTGGCCTTTGAAGTTTTTTCTGAAATCAGTAGTGATTACAAATCAGAAATCAATGAGATTCCATGAACAAAAGTTGAACAAAAGTATTCTAAAAATAAATTAGTACAGTAACAAATATTAGAATATTGTGTTAGCAACACATGTTTCCAAAAGCTAAACGAAAGCTCCAAGATTAGCTTGCACCAGCTAATGGTAAATTCATTTCTAAGTTCATGTGTAAAGCCCTCCCCAAGTTCTTAGTAACTAGCTAGTTTCAAACTAGTGATTTACTAAATCAGGTTGCACCATTAAAACTCAAGGAATGTCTTAGCTAGTAAAGACGTAAGTGTAAAGTGGTAGCTAAGACTGTTTCCTCAACTTTTAAGCTAACATGGACAAGAAGTCCTTAAAGTGTTCAGAAAATGTTTTAATTTTAACATCTATAATTCTGTGACAACTGGGCAAACGCCATCTGCTGATGAAGATAATGTGATATTAATGAAAGCTCCAGAACAGCTGCTAAATTGACCTTGTGGTGAGGTTGTTCTACTAGCTGCTGTTTCCAAGGTCAAGAATGAACTTTGAACCTCAGTATTTAGAGACATGATTCAGAAAAAAAGTCCAAAAATGGATTTGGATATGCAGACGATTTTTATTTGAAATACATTTTTGGTGCCTACAGTTGGTGTTGATAAATGTTGTATAACAGTACACAAGGAAACAAAAACATATGTCCAATGGCCACATTTTAAATTCATTGTGAATGTACATCTATAGTTGAAAAACATTTTGAAATACAGCCTGTTTGAAAAGTCATTTGCACTTTGGGGAGTTTCACTGTGGATACCCTTAAACATTTAATTGCTGGAGGAGAGTTGTAATCCGGGGGTGAGGGGAGAGCGGGGTCAGAGGGTGACTCAAATGGACCTTTGTCTGTCGGCATAGTCAGGCTAAAATTAGCCTGTTTATGTGATTTGCAGCATTCCTACAGGCATAAACACAACCACATGACAGGAAGGGGCATCTCAGTGCAGCGCTGTGAGGCAAAACTAATCAGAGCTGACCACCAACAACTTTCGGCAGATTGATAAATTATTGTGGTTTGAACAAAATGAACAATGAACAACAATGAACAAAACTAAGACTATAATGCTCACATATTCCAAAAAGATTCATGACACGTCTGCTATTAAAAAGTTAATTTATATCAAACCTTTCAAATAATGCATTAATTTTGATAATGCATTCATTTTGAGCTCTGCTCCTATGCTACTGGAGCCTTGCTCAAATATTTCTATCTTGCTTTCATCAGGGTGGTGTCTGAGCTTGTAACCAGTTTTCTTATATACAGTCCATTGATCACTCATGTGACTTATAGATCACCATGGATACAAGGTATAGAAAATAACATCACCATCATCTTTTTAAAATACCTTTTACAAAATACAATATTTACTGGTAGTGGTTACAAAAAGACAAATATAAATGACCATAAATACAAAACACATTATAATACTATAATTACATACAGCCAACATGAGTGAAGCCTCTCTCACACTGTAATTAATCATATCTTGGTGTCATACTTTTTACCAAATTTAACATGTAAGCTGTGATTTGCAGCACCATATCAAATCCTCTTGCTTGTTTTCACACTTTTCACTTCTGACAACAAACATACTTGTGATCCATGCAAGAGCCCTGCGGGACTTGCAAATGTATCTGCAAGTTGCAAGCGAGGGGATGCTACCACCATTTGCAATCTGCTTGGCCCCCAGCTAATATGCATCCTGGTGATTAGACTGTATTGAGATTGGGTTAAAAACGCTTAACATCCAGGAGTATGTTCTCTAAGTCCAGTCATCTAAACCCTCTTAAGTTAAACAGAGATACTATGTTAACACATTTTACACATTTAAAGCCACAAAAAAGTGCACACAGATCAAACAGGTGGCAGGAAAGTTGAAGCGTGAGCATGGGGGATAAAGTCAGACAAGATATTTACTGTCAGTTTTCAAAATGCAAATATCAGAAGAGGAAGTGACATGAAATGAAGCCAGACCAGGTGGAGACTCCAACCATTCAGTTCCTGCATGTTGAGAATGATTGCCTTCAGAGATCAGTGTCGTACTTTACTGTATTTTACAGCTGTTATTGAGCTTGTATCATTGCAGTGACTGTGAAACCACATCATATCAGCTGAGTATCATTGTGGGAGTTTCCCACGCTTCCCTACTTCTGTCTACTCTTCTCTAACTGGGACCAAATGGGCATTTCCCACAATGTGGCCAAAACTGTGTCTGTGTTTATGTGTGCAAGAGAAGAGACAGAAAAAAATGAAAAACGAGAGAGTGAGACACATGCAAATTGGCAAAATTTGCCTCGAATCCCTGAAATATGAGTAAAATTTTTCTTGGGGTTTTCTCTACATACATGGTTAACTTCACTGTTTGTGCCTGTGTCTGTGGGTGCTTTGCGATCTCTTTAAGTCTCTTAACCACAAGAATGCATTAAACACAGTAACAGCCATCTCTCTTTGATTCAGAGTGCTTCATAAATACCTTTTAGGCCTCGTACACCTCTCTCCCCTCTTATCAAGATTTACTGAAGCACAGGGACTGATAATGGCTTAATACATGGAGTAATATGACCTTCCTTGCTTCCTCTCTTTGTCTCTACTTCTTTCTTACATAACCGTCTGCTGCCTGTACAGACACACACAGTCTCAATGCATAATGTGAGTTTTTGTGTGTCACTAGAGGCCTTAAGTCATGCTTTGGTTTTTATGCACATTGCTGTAAGCACACAGTCTTATAGAAATTACCCATTTAGATCTCTGAATCGTTGTTTATGAGCTGTGGATGATCAGTGTTTTACAGGATACATTTTCCTGCATCTACAGTGGCCTTTATGGTCTTGCCCTGCCATGTATTTATAGTATGTGTAAAAACTGCAGGGCTGTTTGCATATATAATAACACAGCGAGCTCACACTGTGTGTGCTCTGTATGACTGTTTCCACTCTGCCACGATGTGGCTGGCCATAGATTTATGTGTTGGTCTGTAATTGGCCCTTGTTTGTCTGTACTTTTTTTCAGAGGCGTCTTCCTCCCTGTTAGTGAGGGGATTTGTAATGACGGAGCAGGCGGGCTGTGTGGTGTGTGTGTGCGCGTTGGTGTGTGTTTACGTGTGTGCATGTCCTCACTGCCCCGTGCGTGTTTGTGCAAGCCTGAGAAGTGATCATTATGACTTGGCTGTGTCCTTGTTTTTCTCTTAAAACGACCCTGCGCACTCTAAATTACGCCACGCTCTGTTCCACCATTGTGCCTGAGAGCGACTGTGGGATTACAAGTAGCTCTGTGTGAATCAGGGCAGAGTCATTTGTTTCCTCTGTACTCACCATGTCAGTCTCATGCATTTGCAGGTGTCTTGTAGCACAACAAAGTACATCTCTATGAAATAAGACTGCATATTAGAGGTATTCAGTCACAAAATAAATGTCTCCCACAGCACACCTGTGGCTCCTGATTCACTCTATCTCACCTATTTTTCCTCTTCAATTGTGAGTTTGATGTTGAAAGCCTCTACTCCTTTTGTTGCCGAGCACCATTCACATGATTTCTCATAGATAAACAAGGCGGAAACCAGTTTTTTTAGTGTGTAACATACTGTAATCACTTGCGCCACAGTACTAATAATAATTAGTAAACAGAAGTAGTAGCAAAAAACACAATTTTACTTTATTAAATGCCCATTACAGAACAAAAGTAATAGTAAGGACAGAATGAAGTAATTTAAATGCAGGAAATAAGATAAAAGTATTATGGTATAATAAGAGTATACCATCCTGGTGGCCTAGTGTTCTGATGTGTGCCACATGACCACAATGTCACCGGTTTGAATCCAGTTGGGACCTTGTTACACGTCATAATAAAACTTTATTTATAGAGCACTTATCAAAACAAAATACAAAGTGCTTCACAACAAGAGAAATAAAATATCACAGTGAATGACGAAATATTAAGAAATAAAATACATAAAATACACAAAAGCAATAAAATAAACAATAAAATAAACAGCCAGTTCAGGTAAAATCAGGATATGCTTTCAGATAAAAATGTGTTTTGAGAAGAGACTTAAACGAAGACACTGACTCAGACAACCTAATTTCTTCAGGCAAGTTGTTCCAGAGCCTCGGGGCCCAGATAACAAACGCTCTGTCCCCCTTAGTCCCCTTAGTCATCCCCCTATCTCTCTCCTCATGTTACCTGTATGTCTTTCTTGGGCAAAAATCATTTACATTTTTTTTAATTTTTATTGTTATTAAAGATGCTTTCACACCTAACCTATTTGGTTCAGTTCTGTTTTGGTTCTTTAAGGCTGGTGTGAAAGCTGTTGAGCCGAGCCCGCTGTGGTTCTAATCAGACTCTGGTGAGATTCATTTGTGGTGTGAAAGCAAAGCAGACTAACTGCAGGATTTTGTGTTAGTAGACATGTGATTTTAGCATGAATTCAAATGCTAAAATAGTGTCAAATCCATCTGCTGATCATAAAAATAGTCTAGCAATCTGTACTGTATAAGTGATCTGTATACAGTAATTATAAGATAATTTGGTAACCATGGTACAGTAACACATCTGCGTGTGTGTGTGAAAGAAACCACAACACAACACATCATACCTCCATCATGTATTGTACATGTATGTCAGATGATGCATCAGTGAAGACTTGCTTTTCAGAATTTGTTTGGATGATAGTGTGCTACAGCCTCTGAGCTACAGAGGATGAAAGCTCAAGTCCTGAAAGGCACTGGATGTTTATTCACTGTAGGCATAATTGGGGTAAATGAATTGCCTCTCATGCAATAACCTCCTAGATTGAATGAGCTACTCAGTTTCACTCAACCGAAATATGTTTATATTCCTTCTGATTTGAAGGTAATAAAAAGCTGAGTTAACTGAGCATAAATCACCTCAAAAAATCATTATATTTTATATTTTTTTATATTTTATCATGTCATTATGTTTGAGTTTTTGATTTTTTTAATAACTTTTTAAAACGTTTTTTTTAAATAACTGGCTAATAATAATTCAAGTGCTTCTACTTCACAGCGTTTCATTTTTGTGTACTTACAGACAAATGTAGTGGAAGAAGTAGAGGCTTGTGCCTTTGTTTCAGGCTAATGTGTGTGTGTTCATCTGTTCTGAATAATATGAAACAAGTGCATCCTACACATTTGTGACAAGGATGCCAAAAATCTTAGAAAATCCAGGTCAGACAGAGGGGCGAGGAGACAGATTGATGCAGACGAGAGAGGAAACAAGTCGTTTTTTTGTTGTTTTTTTTGCTAAACTGAGACAGCTTTCAACCCTCTGGTGCATCGTAAGCAGGATGCCACTCGCTGTATACACTCATACACATACACACTTGGCAGGTTTTTAGACATTCATGGAAAAGCTATTTTGATAGATCTGATAAATAGTGCGGGCCAGAGAGTCTCATGTTTTAAATACCTTCTTGTGGCGGGTAATTGCATGCAGCTGTGTGTGAACACAAGTTGGCAGTGCATATGTGTGTGTGCTCTTTTTGGGTGTCTATGATTGGCAAGAAGGGGAAGAATAGCAACTAAGATGGGGGAAACAACTTGTGAAAGGGAATGTATCATTTTGTTTAAAGTTAGAGACACCAACAGATGGAGAGGGCACAAAAGTGACTGAGATGGAAGCAGACAGATAGTGGATTCAGTATCCGCAGCACACAAAGGTATTTACGTGGAAATAAGGTCCAAGTAATGAGCTGTCGCAATCAGTGAAGTTGCCAGGGTGATGATGGACAGAAAATTTGTTGGCCATGGCCTCAAGGGAGCTTTTGTTTCAACTAAAACCTGAATATATACCTCCTCTGTGGGATTCTTAAAAATGGCATGAACAGAAACAAGTGACTCATCATATTTGCAGACAGAATAACAATCTCTGTATTGTGTCTAAAGACAAAAAAACATGTAGCTGTTCTGTGTTAATTTCTCCGGTTTGAGGGATTGCTGCGGTTTGTCAAAGCATTCCTTGAGTGTTAGCCACTTCTTTTTCGTCACAGTTCCCAAAGCAAGTTACAGGAATAGTTTGACATTTTGAGAAATATGCTTATTTAAAGATCAATACTGCTCTCATATATGTCGGATCAATATGAAGCTGGAGCCAGGAGTTGGTTAGCTTAGCTTAGCATTCCCGGAAACAGGGGGAAACAGCTAGCCTAGAGTAGTGACAGTAAGTAGTGACCTTTAGAGATGCTGGTAGGTGGATTTTACCATTGGGGAGAGCCAGACTAAGTGTTTCCCCCCTGCTTCCAGTCTTTATGCTAAGCTAAGCTTTATACTTACTGTACATATATGAGACTGGTATCAATCTTCTCATCTAAATCTTGGCAAGAAAACAAATCATTTCCCAAAATGTCAAATTATTCCTTTAAAGACAACACTCTCTGCTTCTAAACTGATATTTTGCCGTGATTTCACACTTAGGCCTAGTATGGGAAAGGGCCTGTTCCCGTTCCATTTTTTCACAATTGAGAATGACTTCCGGATGGGAACCGAAACGTCTTGATTCTGAAAACAGTGTCCAGATGACTACGACTGAAACCTTTTCTACGTTAGGCCTAGTTTATTATGTTGACACAGAAAACATGTCATTGACCCACTGACCTACAGATGTAGATGCACTGACACTTGTATCCGTCATTGATCCTCCAGTTTCCCCTCAGGGATCATCTAAGTTTCATTTCACCTCATTATTGGGTTAGCTGTAGAAATTATCTGTAATACTTAAATTCAGTAGCCTTGTTTTTGTGATCTTTCACACTGAGAAAAAAAATAGAACAAAAACAGATTAGTGGCTCTCAAACGAAATTCACAGCATCAATAAAAGCCAACCAGTCAGAGCTGAAGATGCATAAGGTTTTTACTCTCCCATAGCACAAACAAAACACTTATATTGCTCTATATTTAGGGACTATTAATGGCATTGTTGATTAATACCAATGAATTAGCAATGAATAGTAATATCTCCAGGTACTGTGAATTCCTCCCCCCAAATCTGTTTTAACATGCAGCTTCCCACACATTTCTTGGCCGGTTTTCATGTTTATACAGACATGAAAGTGGCATCAACCTCCTCATCTAACTCTTGGCAAGAAAGCAAATATGTGTATTTCCCAAAATTTCAACTATTTATTTAAAGATACAAATAAGTGACTGAAACTGTATCACATTTCCTTCAAGCTAGCTATTTGTTTTGTATTGACATATCAACTTTTTCACAGACTTTTATACTGTTGCAAATTCTCAACCGCTGATAGGAGTTGATAAAAGGCCACAGTTTAGGTTAATGCCCCTTCAAAGCTCTTTTCTCTTTTCCAGCAGGGATTATTTTCATGTTTCTTGGGAGAAAGTCAAAAAAATATCCATCTTGGCAAATGGGCCAAACACCTCAAATGGTTTTCTACAAACTCATATCACAACAGTGGGATCAGTGCCCAGTGATATCTGAGCAGCTGCCCAGTTACTGTACCAGAGACTTTCACTGTCAATACACTATATAAAGCAATAATGTTTTTTAGTTTGTTTGTATGTTTTCACAATAACAACAACAACAACATGTAGGCCTATTAAGTATATGACAATAATTTTTCATATGAGTTGTATCCTGTTTGGATGCCAAAGATGACTAGAAGTACCAGTTTACCTTCAAGTTTACAAAATGGCCCATAAAATCTGTTATCAAAATTTTTATTTGTGTGCTGAAAATATTACATGTGCTTCAGAATTAGATTAAAAATATGCAAGAACAGGACAGAAAATTGATTTGTTTATATCAAGAATATTCATTTGGAGTACATTTCAGTTTCTTCTGCGCTGTGATTGTGTATATTTCTGTATTTTTTTAACATATTGTTTGAAAACGATCTCCAAAACGTCATCTTTTAATTAGCTAAGAAGAACAGCTCTGTTTTCAGCTGTGCAACATTGCATTTTTCAAATAGTCCAGTGGGTTTTTTTTAATGGTAAAATAAGATGTAGGAGAATTTTCTCAGCCTGTACAGCGACGTTTAATCCTGCAGTTTCTGAATAATTCAAAATCACCAATCACAGCAATGATATGGGTATGCAATTATCTCAATTTTCCTGAAATAATTATCTCCTCTCACCCTGGTGCTCCTTGTGTGTGAGAACAAATGCCCAAAATACCCTGACAAATCTGCTCTGACCCCAGCGCACTTGGTGTGCGTCTATTTGAGTTGTGTTTACCTGTGCGGTCCTGCAGCAGCAGATGTATGATCCTGCGGTCTGAGCAGTTTAAATGGGATGTGGCAGTCCTGCTGACAGGCCTAATACACTCTCAGAGGGAAAGAAAAGGGAAGACTAGTATGCCATGAGGAGATACAGCTTGAATAGCTGTATCTCCTCATGCCATACTTCGATCACAGTATCAGTTGATGTTAATTCATCCCAGGGCGGTTGCATGGCAGGTTGTTTGCCATAAAACAGTGGACAGATGTGCAGATGTGGTCGTTTCCTTGCCTGTTTCTTTACAGGATTTTTAAGCAGGTGTGAATATATGCAGGTGACTGTGAATGTCTGTGAATTATAGATGATGTTTTCATCTTTAGCTTATATGTTTTATATATTATTCTTGAAAAATCAGTTTTGTTAGAACATATGAGTACTGTGTATGGATGAGGTTACACATTTTTTCTGTTTTATACTTTTTTCATTCCCTTTGCCCCGCACTAGAATCATTCACTCATATAGTACAGAAAGTTTACAGTCTGAACAGTAACTAACAAGTTAGCCAAGATGGTATATACTTAAAATATAGGTATAGACGTAAAAATAAAAAATACAGAAATACAGAAAATTTAGCATTTTTCTGACAATTTAAAGAGAAAAAAGTGTGTTTTTGAGCTTTCTTTTAATACATTTATCATTTAAATTATTAAACTGCTACCTTTTTTCAAAATGTCCTCAATATGGAGAAATTCAGTCATAAAATACAAAATATTGAATTTTGCATTTTATGACTGAATTTCTCCATAATTTGTACTTCTTGTGTAATTTGCTTCATTTCTGTGATTCTAAAGATTCTAAATAAATATTTCTTATCTTCAGTATGTTTAGTTGGAGGTTTCCCTGGGGTGACGTTGACTGATTTTTATGTCTCACGTGAGCGAAATTTGGAGAACTGCACGAGAGAGACAGAAACATGGAGAGGTCTCCGGCCGGGTAAACTAAAACCTTCTGTCAGACCTTATATAGCCATGGATCCCTGCTACTGCACTGATGCTGTAAACACACACACATGCAAACACACCACCGTCACAGGATAGATGCTTTGTTCTAATCAGCACAGACACGGTTTGAAAATGTTTGTAAGTTTAACACGGACACTGAACAGCAATGTAAATGTTTAGTTTATAACCAAGCTGAGCTGTTTCTTTGTTTTTTTAGTGCACCTTTGAGAGCTGAGCTGAATTAAAATGCCTTCCCTGCTTTTCATCATAATGACTCTCCCACTGATATCGTTTTATCATGATTTCCATTGCGACTGCATGGCTAATTTCCTTGTGGCAGAGTGGATAATGAAGATAGACCTGGCGTGGCTGTAACTAACCTGATGAGTTGCCAGATGATATTTAGCCTGAATTGACTTGCAAAATCACTGCACTCTGTGTTCTGTATTTTGAAGAAAATAAGCTTGGCATAAAATGCATTAGCCAAGTTGAATTGGCTTTAGACTTAGAACTGAATTATCATGAACAGAACAACCATTTGATACAGTTTATAGATGCAGGTGTCTGGCCTCACACATTTCAAAATCAATTCTGTATCTTGTATATTCAGAGTGAGCTTCTGGCAGGGGAAGTGAATATAAAAAAGCAGGCTTGTTCTGAGGGTCGCTGGTTCAAATCCTCAGACACAATGCTGTTCAGTGGTTATCAAATGGCTGCCCTTTGAAGCTCCCTGCTGTATGTGAGGAAAAGTTAAGCCAGGTTCAACTATTCTTTTTGGTGATCCTGCATTTTTTTGCTGGAGCCCTCTGCTTTGGTACCCTCGCTACCACCATGAGGTTGACATTTGTGGTTTTGAGTGAAATGTCTTAACAACTATTGTATGATTTGCATGAAATTTGGTGCAGACGTTCATCTTCCCCACAGGATTAATTTTAATAACTTCTGACATGTCATCAACAACACCTTTGGGTCAAAATCTTAATTTGTCCAACACATTGGTTTATCACCAAATACCTGCCAAACTAATGACATTCCCATCAGCCTCAGCTGTGCTGTGTTTAGGGCTAATTATCAAATGTTAGCATGCTAACACGCTAGACTAAGATGGCGAACATTGTAATCATTATACCTGCAAAACATAAGCATGCTGGAATTGCCATTGTGAGCATGTTAGCATGCTGATGTTAGCATTTAGCCCAAAGCACTATGCCTAAGTACAGCCTCACAGAACCGCTAGCCTGGCTGTAGACTCCTAGTCTTGTTGCTTGATAAACGACTTAAACAATTAATTGTTGATTAATTTTATGTCGATTGACTCATCTATAAATCAGCTCATGTTTATGTCCTGTCCACTGTATATTTCATGCAGTATAGCTCCTGAAAGTAAAGCATCAGTTTGTGTCCAGTTTACTCCCATGCAAATAAACCATACAGCAGGATGTCTTATTTCCAGTCATAAAGGTCAAAACAGTGGGTCTTAAGAACTTCGCTGGAGTTTTCATCACTAGATTTACAGTATAAATGGATCGATTGTTTCAGTCTGCCCTATAGATTAGTTATCCCATTTAGAGAGAGATCCAGAGTTGACGTTTCCCATCCGTAATGCTACTGGGCTAAATCGATGCTCGGCTAGATGGATTTGTGGCTGGCTGTTGTTAAGTGGAGATCTAAGGTTTTCTGCCACTTACTTACTGTGAGGAAAATTGCCTTAGGGAGACACACATACAGTTCATACACACACTTACAGATTGTTTGTAGCTCTCCAGATTGCGACTGATAGAAAGGCTGCAATGTAAATCAATAGCGGCAGCGGTGAAGCAGACTGCAGCCATTTCTTCACCTCCGTTTCTCTCAGTTTGAATAAAGAGAGTGGAGGAAATGTTGTCTGCCACCATCGTCACTCTGTCTTTCTGTCTGTCTGTCTGTCTGTCTGTCTGTCTGTCCCTCTTGTGTGTCCACCAGTTTGTATTGCTTTGTCTTTTAAAGTGTTTGTTAACCCTCATGCTTCTTTTTCCTTTCTCCTACTGTCTTTATCTCTTTTGACAAGGTATGTTAGGGCTAATTTGTGATTTTTGTGACCAATATTCCAAATCTGATTTAAATTGCAATTATTTTCTATAGCTTGAGCTCCAGGCCTGTATTGGTGGTCTACTATTATAAAGGATAAGGTTAGTGCGCTATGGTAGCTCACCTGGTACAGTGCTTACCATTAAGCCTGAGTCCTTACCACAGTTGTCTGGGTTCGTTTGGGGTTGTACCATAATAGGCTGACATGGTTTAATTTTTAAAAAACACCATATTTTTTCTCATACTGCACATTGCTGCAGCACCTCTTTTCACCCTGTGTCTTGTGTCATGTTCCAACAACCTGAACCAGCTTCACAACCGAGACCGGAGGATCACAGTAACAACTTTATGACCACTGACTGCCTGGATGGCATCTAACTTTATTTTAATTTCATATTTAGGTGTAACTGTGGAAACTGCTCAATTCGTGCATTATGACATGCGTTACATAGTGATGTACATATGTTATCGTTATAACACAATAAAGGAAAGGGAAAAAGTCAAAAAGCATAATATGACCACTTTAAATAAAGGCAAAAAATTATTCAAAAATAAATAAAATAAAGGATAAGGTTGTAACAATCACGAACTTATCTTTTTTAAACATGAAAAGAATCAGACAAAATTATGCTGTTTCTTATGGTTTCGGTCCTCCCAGGATTCAGTTGGGTAAAAGTCAACCTCTATATGACTGCTGAGACGTCAGAATAGAAGACAGTTGGCTTTCTCTCTTTTTAGACATCACTTATAATTATAACCTGAACAGTACCGGATTTTTGAGGCCAGTACCAATTTATTGTTTGAGAGTTTAAAAAACCTGATGAAGACATATTGGTCAATATTCTTTTTTTTCACAAGGCCATAACACAAACAAACATTGTATTAAGATATGTCCTGAGAGAGACATTTTAAAGTTGAAAAATGTACTTGTCAATACTTGTACAAATGATGGAATGATGTCACTGTTTCGAAACCACCTTAAACATATCTTCTTTTTATATTTCTGGACTGTAGTTTCTTGTTATTTATCAGCGGACATATACACTGATACCGCTATATCTGCAGTAAGATAATAATCAATTTATCTGTCAGATGTTTTTCATTGTAAGCATATTCTTCTGCAGATACCCCGCTTGAGTCATGGGAAATGTATCATTTTGCTAGAATGATGAAAGTAGACATTTAGCAAATGTAACTAAGTTTGGCAATGAAGAAAGCTGTTCCCATGATGATTTGCCATGATAACAGTTTTTATTCAAGTGGAAAAAAGAATTTCACCTTTAGCAGTTATTCACATGAGGGTGCTTATATCAGGACTCCTTTAACAGTGTTTAAACAAAAGTCAGCTTTGGTAAAAGGTTTGAAATTAAGCCTGGGGGACTCTTGGGTCTCAGTGCCTTTATAGTCGTCCAGCCAAACTCCTGTTAAAAAAAAAAAAATTCTAGAGAGGTCACGGGTGTTTTTCATATAAAATCACTGCAAACCTTTGTGCTGCTTATGAGAAGAGAAGAAGCTGCCAGTTTGATGTGGATTCTGTGTTCAGATGGGCTTGTGTAGAGTATGAGGAGTCAGCTCAGGACAGAGGAGGGATGTTTCTATTCTACATCTCTATTTAAGGAGGTGGGCTAAGAGACAAACTGCCAGATTGTTTAAGACTTGGGAGTAGACGGACTGCTCTGATGAAGCTGTGGCTGTGTATTCCGTGTATTCCGCTGTCTTCAGATGGTGGTATCATCTGGCTGTCTAACCCTCTAACTGTTTCTTGTTTATTTGCTTTTCTTCTGCTGCTCTTTGACGTGCTGCATGATCATTTTGTCGCATTAGATATATTTTCTCCTCCCCTCCTTCCTTTGCTGCCTCTCATCTCTCTCCCTTCCTCCGACCCACCCCACACCATTTCATCCTGATCAAGTGACATGTCAGCTTATGGCAGAAGTCAAAGTTAACGAAAGAGTTTCCCCTTGGGGATCAATAAAGTGTTTCTGATTCTGATTCTGAAAGGTCAGAAGCATTTGGGTCTCTATGTACAGTATTTCCCACAGAGCTAGTGGACAATGGAGTTCTGCATCTTCATTATATTATTGTGGTTTGGTGGTAAATAAAAGGTGAAATGTATTAAATGAAAAGCACCTATTATATTATATTGTCTAAACATGTCTCTTAAAAGCTCAGTGAATGCCACAGTAAAGTGTGTGTATGAGTGTGTTGCAGTGCAGTAATAAATGAGTCTAAGACAAATGCAGGCATTAGTCTTCTACTCTACAGTGTGTGAAGGGATAATCAGCCCATTTATTACTGCAGCCACTTCGGCCTGATCTCACTGACCTGGTTACAGAACCAACAACGGCCCCAAAATGTTCACAACACCACACTTGTATGTCCTGTTTCATATATAGATGGACATTTTTAACTCAAAATAAATAACAGCAATTGGAAAAATGTCAAAACAGCATGAAAACATATATTTACAACAAAATACATTATCTGATTTTTTTTTAAATGATGCCACTGACCCTTTGTGTAGTTTCTGAGGCTCTCTCTCTTTCCAGCCAAGTAACTAACCCTCAGGACAACCAAATGATCAATGTTCAAACTTCATCAAACTTCACTAAATGCCAGTGGGGATATGTGCAGCTATCGATTACTTTTGTCTTGTTTTAATTATTGGTGAGTCCGAATTAAAGAGTCGGGTCGGTCACTATACATGTGTGAGTGTGTGACCCACTGCCCCGACAGCAACCTTCCATGTTTTGTTGTGCACCAAAGGTCAGTATGACCCGAAGATAAATTACTTCCTGTGATGGGAGTGGTGACCTCTTAGCCTGTTGAGTGTGTCAGATGACTTTAAGCACATTTGTCACTGACTGACTGGCCTCGCTGCATATTCATTCATGTACTCTGCATATTTATCTTTATGCATTTATACAGTGAGCACCCCCTTTTTGCATATTTAAACATTCTATGCTTCATTTTCTCCTCATTTCTTCCACTTCAACACACATTTCAGAGTGGACCTGTGAGTCAAAACTATGGCTTTCAACTTGATCTTCTAAAGCAGTAATTCCCAAACCTTTTTAAACCCTGGCACACCTTCATAGTGACACTATGGATATCCGTTATAAAAATGTATTTTAACAATCTAATATACTTGTATCAAATTTAAAGGAAAGTTCGCCATTTTGGGAAATATGCTTATTTGCTTTCTTACCAAGAGTTAGATGAGAAGATTGATTCCACTCCAATGTCTGTACTCTGAATATGAATCTACCACTAGTAGCCGGCTAAGTTAGCTTAGCACAAAGACTGGAAACGGGTAAAGAGCTTTGATTTGTTCATTTGATCAGTATTTTTCAAGGACAAAAAACATGCACATATAACATCATGTGTTGACTTGCTCAGCCTGCTGTTTTTCATTTAGCTTTCTTAGTTGATGCTATGTATTGCGGCAATCTGCTGCAGCTTTTTTGTGCAGATGAGATGTTCTTGCATATTGAACAGGGTTTTATACAGTGATTTTGATA
The DNA here is from genome assembly GCF_020085105.1 of Siniperca chuatsi. Taxonomy (NCBI): domain Eukaryota; kingdom Metazoa; phylum Chordata; class Actinopteri; order Centrarchiformes; family Sinipercidae; genus Siniperca; species Siniperca chuatsi. The sequence goes on from NC_058064.1 coordinate 7,844,143, forward strand.
TTTATTGCTTGTTTCTTCTGTTTTGATATGTTTGAAAATGTGATATAAAAATTTAGTCACTGTAAATGTCGCCTCATATAAGGTATAATGTGTAATGTAAAATGTTTTTAAAAATGTACAATAAAAAAAAAAGAATTTAACAAATCTTGCAGCACCCTCTTTGGGCACCACTGTTATGATATGTGTAGTTACATTTGGAAGGATTGTTTTACTTGTTCAGACTCGTTCAGACCTCTGTCACTTACATGTCTTTCTGAATGCTTTAGCAGTTAAAAAAAGTCAGAAACTATATTAGAAAATTCAGTGTAGCCTTTCTTAATACAGTTTTTCACTTAAAAAGTCAGATACAACTTGTCAATAGGGTCTTTCACTGAGAATTGAAACTGTATTTTGAGGGTTGTTAACTGGATTGAACATCCACTTAAGGGAGACATCCAAAATAGGAAGCTTTGTTTATTTATTTATTTATTTTTAGCTGTTTATGTTTTTCAGCAGTAATAGACCTGATTTGCAAATTGGATGGAGTCCCAAGCCTGGGGGATACCACAGCGTATTCAAATGAATAAAATTGCTATCGAGGGGTTTTGTAGAGAGGAGCTGTTATTTTACAAAATATGCAAAAACATATGAGCCAATTTTTCAAGAATGAGTTCAGCAAATTAGGGATTTGCCAGATGCTGATGAGGAGGGCGAGATCACAGACAGAATAGCAGTTATAAAGTCTCATATTCTCATATCTCATATTCTTTTGAAAAATTGAAAAAGAAAGATCTCTTGTTCATCCAACATTCATGTCTGCTGTAAATATTCAAATATAGTAATAATAGCTGTTTTTATGGTCACAAAGTCAAGAAGAGACTATTTATTTTGACATGTTGGGAGTTCTTTTGAAATGTTTTATTTCTTTTCCCTCTATCAGCCATACTGTACTGTGGATTTACTCGTCACCATAATTGGTGTGGAAATGAAGCAGTAGAGAGTGACAGATATGTGAGGGAAGTGAGATGGAGAGAGGGGGAAACGCCTCTCTTTGTGAAAGCAGTGCAGGATTGCCTGTTGAGTTGTGTAGGTGTGAATGGGATTTACTTTAAGACGTCGTGGGAATATGAAGTGAAAATGAGATTGCTGACGTGTTGGAGGTCACACGGTAAATCCTCAGTGTGGAAATCCTCAGGCTGTATAATGTGTTTTTGTCTGTTCATAATTAAGCATGACTGATATATTAACATGTTGCATTATGGGAAGTGTAGGATCCAGTATTTTTGGAGTCTAGCTCATACCAGGAATGAAAAGTCAGAATATCTTGGTCTCTGCTGCTTCAATTTTGACCATTTTGACATCAAGTTGTCTCTTGCAAGTCCCCCAGCTTAATGGAAATGCAATACTAAATCGCTTTAATACACCTTTAAAGGAATTTTTTCTGTTTACAAACTTTTTTCTGTCTGCATTTAACATTTGCATATACAATTTTAGGAAGAATCTGAGTCCTACATAGTTGACATCCATGTTTGCGCACTAAGACCCTTTCATCCTTGCCTTTGTTGGCACATTTCTACATTTTTTGGCACTTTATCGTCACCAACTGTGGATTGGAGGAATAGCGTGAAACCATCTGCAGACAACGGGAACCCACTCTTAAAAACATTGCTCCATAGTGCTACTAATGATCAAAAGCTGAACAGAGTACCTTTAATAACTAAATTTGAGTGATTGTTGTGTGTTTATGTTTATATCAACACTGAATGTGATTTTTTTAATCAAATATCACTATATATATGTATATGCAGGTTGAACTTTGCTGTAATGTGATGCCAGCTTTAAAATCCATAGTGAGCAAATCAAGGCTTTCATTCTGAAATGCAAAAGTTACAAGTTTGCATCCAAAATGAGACATTTATATATACTGTTGTTCGAAAAAAGTGTGTGTGTGTGCCTAAGGCATATTAATAGCATGAGTATCCTTTTAAGTGGCTGGTTTGTCATACGTGAGCATACAAACTCTGGTGTTTTTGCAGTCTTCTTTAATGTAGTTGCTTTCCCTCTGCTCTCTCCCTCTCTCTGTATTTGCAGGGTGTTCACATGTACTTTACGTCTGCAAATATATGCACATTTGTTTGCAGGTTATATAGTTGTACAAAAGAAGCAAAATAGAAACTGAGAAAAAAAAGAGACAAAAAGTGAAAGACAGAGAAAAAGATCAGGTTAGTTCTCACTTCTCTCTGCAGAGAGAATATGTAATTGGTCTTTTGAGAGTTTACACACACCTTGCACTATAATTGTCTCTCTGTGGTTGAGCTGATCTCATCTATGACACCACACACACATACACACACGCACTAACATGCACACAGACACACACACACACTCATACACACAATTACATACACCTTATCCTTTCCTGCACACCTGCTCAAGACATTAAAGTGTAAAGCAGAATATTCATGCCCTAAAGCATCATGGGGGATGGACTGTCTCTGCGTGAGTCAGGGTTTAAACATCAAAGGCCAGCTCTGAAGAAAAATGTATGTGTGTCTGTGTGTGTATGTTTTCGTCATCCTATAGTATATTCTATATCATATCAGTTAGTGTGCTCCTGCAACACTGCTCTTAATCAGCAGGTATATCTTCTGCTTCTTACTCAAAACAGGATATGAAGCAAGTCAACTTCCTGTCTTCTGTTATCTGCTCTGATAGCTAACACACCTCATATTGGTTCCCTTTTTGATTTCCCGTGAAGTTATTGCTGTTGTTGAGTCGTCTGTTTCTGTAGAAAAGCCTTTAATTTTCACTTCAGTAGGTGGTGTGACGTTCAACAGGTTGTTGGATTCACTTGACTTGACTTTACTCCCCACAAAAAGTTTCTCTCTAAAAAGGACTACAAAGGTTTTCGTTCCTTTTCCTTTGAAGACAATGCTCTGCTTTGATGTAGCTTGAACTTTGCTGCAATGTGATGCCAGCTCTAAAATCCATGGTGAGAACCAGCAAATCAAGGCTTTCATTCTGAAATGCAGAATGACAAGTTTGCATGCAAAATGAGACATTTTTTTTACTACCTGAAAGACATTACAGGTCCTCTTTCAGAACGGCTGATAATAAATGACACTTCTAAAGAGTTAGGGAGTAATTTTAGCTCTTGTTTGATGAGCAACAATGTTTTTAAATTGCTTGAGGTAATGTTTTTGCAAATGGGATACATAGAATTTTGGTATAAAACCCCTTCCTCTGACTTTTTGTCAAGCGTGACTCTTAACTTCATCTTGTTTAACTTCAGTGAAAACCCAAATCAATATCCTGTTTGTAGGTCTGGAGAAGACACATCCCCAATTGACATGCAGTGTTAAGAAATTATACATAACCTTTTATATGAACACAAAATCATTATTTTTAGTGGTTTTAGTATAACTTAAATTAAACCAATACTGCTTACTCCAAAGTCTCCACTTCACTATTACCTCATAAAGACTTGTGTTGTTAGATACAACCAAAACAAGTTGTTCTTATTTTGGTTTTCCAATATTATATCATGTCAGTAGTGCAGTCCTCAGTGTGCTGTGTTGTAGTAAAATGATGTAAACGCGAGGAGAAACTGCCACACTGTAACTGAAGAAGGGTTCAAACAAAGGGCAGTCTTGTTCTGCCTGCTGGGAGGCCTTTCGTGATGTCTGACCCCTTTACCTTTTAGTGCTTTAATAAAAAAAAAGATTGTTGGCCCTCAGCAAGGGAGAAGGAGAGTTGGAGACAGAAAAGGAGAGTAAGTAGCTTTTAAAGACTCAGATGCAAAATAACACTTGATTGTTGTCGCATGATGCTGAGAAAGAGGCAAAGACACACCATTAAACTTGAATGTAAATGTGAGATACGGGAGCAGTAGTACACAAAGACCAAGACAGCTTTTCCCACCAGAGCTTTCCTTGACTGCAGCTCCTGAGGATAATTAGGTAGGACGTCGTCTGCATATTTGACTAATCCACCAAGAGTCTGCATTCCTGCAGCAGCAACTCTCCTCCATTATCTAATCTCAAGTTGCCCACTAATTCTATTTAAACTCTGGCTGGCTTTACATTGTTACTGAAAGCACAGAAAACAATGGAGAAATTATATGACACTGAACTGAGTTTGGGAATTTAGAGGTTGAACATGGCAGAGCAGAATGAATATCTGTGATAAGAAAATGGGTTTGGTTAGGAAGTGATTCACCAAGATCAAGTTGGTTGTTATCCAATGTGTGGTATTTATTTTTCTAAAAGGCACAGTCTCTGTGTGTTTGTACCATTTGGAAGTTTAAAGCTGCAGTGGACTCAATAAATGTACTTGTCATAGACTGTTTCACTGTGCAATGATGAATATAAATACAATATTAAGCACAACAGAGCACTATAAGTCTCTATAGGAAACAAAGGATCATTGTGGAAATATCAACAGTAGTAGAGTATGATGCTGATAAAACTTCTGCAAGCATTTTATGTTGAAAAGATGTCTCCATGCAAAGTCAGGACTTAAAACTGCATAAATTAATTAGTTGGGGGCAAATGAATTCAAGAATGTGTGTTCACCTGATGAATATACTGTAAGTCCACCAACTCCTGAGGAAAATAGATGGGTCTTTAGCTGCTAGCTAGATGTTGTTCACGGCTAATTGCTTATAACTTTTTTTGTCCGCAGTTTGATGGTGGGCAGGTAGCGTACAGTGGGTTTACCAAAGCTTTTTTGTAAAATATAGCTTCCTATGCTGCTGTAGATGGAGTTGATGAGAACAGTGAGACTGAACTTTACTGTGGCCTAAATGTGCCATAAAACCAAAACATGAGCTACAAGAGGCTAAAAAGCTGTGTAGAGATGCAGAGTTTGGTCTCTGTCCATCACTGTGAGTGACCCATTTCCACATTACACATCGTCATTTGATTCAGTGTTACAGTGAAATGAAAAAATAATGATTAGTGGAGCTTTAAAGCTGGAGTGTGGAACTTTTGTCTCCCTCTTCTGGCAGTCCAACACTGCCGATGTGCGCTTATGATCTATACCTACGGTGAGCTCTTCCCAGGCTTGTGTTAAAAAATAGTTACAAAAATACAGAGAAATTTCCACAGTTCCAAGACAATAATCCATTATTTAGGTAAAGTAAATGTAGAGTAAATGTAATAGCTACATAGCCTTCTCCAAATATTTTACCAACCTGTCAAAGAGCAGTAACTTGACATCTGTGTCTGCCCGCACTCTCCAACAAGGAAAAGCTAAAGCTACACCAATGGTTATCCGTGTTTCTCCTCGCCGTCGATCACTTTCTTTTTTTGACAGTAATCCTTCCTCTCAATTCTGAGTTTCTTTTTTATCAGGAGCATCAGACACTTTTCTTGGACGCTTCTTTGGTTTTACTCCTAGTTGCTGTAGCCTACTCTGACGCTATGGTTGCTCCAGCGTCATCTCCATTCAGTATCAATTTAAGTGGCTTTATTGACATGACATGCACACAATACATTGTCAAAGCATATTAACACAAACTATGAAATCATAATAAACAAAATGAACAATAAACAATGCTCAATAAGAAACATTGTCTCCAATGGACCTTTTTTTTTTACAGCGATGGCGGATCGCGGAGCTCTCTGCATGGCTCTGGGTTGCTCCCCGCTTCTGCTCTGGCAAACCAATCATTGCTGTTTGGTGTAAACGCATCATTACTAGTGCACCAGCGCAGGAATGTTGCCACAGACACCAGATTTAAAAATTCAATGTACTGCAAAATACAGAAATATTTACCTGGTGGTGATAGGCTTAATCAGCATTGTGTGAACTTGTTTGGCAAGGGCTTGAATGTTAACGGTCATTCATTTATATGTAAAAGTCTAGCACTCTAGCTTTAAGTAATATCCACGTGTAAAAATCTTGCTAAATCTCGCTTTGGTTGATATTTGATTCCTACTCCTGAAAGTAACCATGCACAAAATGCTTGCTAAGTGTTAAAGCACCCACTAGTGACACCCACTGTTGGTGTCACTCCAAACACATATGTAACAGTGAAAGAAAACACAACACCTTGTTCAGCTCACAGCGAGGCTCACTGCGAACAAGGTTTACACATTCCCTCACAAAGTGGCCCACATATATCTGTTGGTTCAGGTTTTTTATGAAGGTTATACGACTCAGAGTATGACTGCTGTGTTTGTGCATTAATACGGTGCGTTTGTGGGTGTGTGGGAGAGGTGGATTGTGTTCGGGGCTGTGCAGAGCACTGCTCACATGAAAGACTCTTTGTACAGCAAGTTTTTAATGAATTAGTGTACAGATTGGTTGTTTGAAGGTAACAGCATATGTATGTGGGTGTGTGTATGTGTGGGTTCAAGGTCGGGTTTGTTCGGTGAAAAGCTATCAGATATAGAAAACAGCTTACGGGAGTGTATGGATTATGTGATTAATGAGTAACTGAATTAGAAAGAACTCACTTAAATATTGCAATGATAGTTTAATGCTTATTTTAAGGTGGAAATGTGTATTATCAATAAAGAGACATATGAAAGGCTATAGAAATGCATTAAAGAAGCTCTCTGGGTGTAAGACTGGATGTTGATGATTGAAACTACAAGGTCTTTAAACTCCACATCTGCTATCACAAAATTAGTTTAAAAGTATGAAAAAGATAATTAATGACAAGAATAGTTAACCTATGCATTGATGTAGCAATTACAGTGAAAACTACAGTTACTGAAACTGCTACACTGCAAAAACATCTTAAAAATTTATTTGGTCTCAGATTCAGCCTTCAAGACTCCTTTTTCTAAAGATGTAATCTGTATTGTTCTGTCTGCTGTTGTATGGCATTGGCATTGACATAAATAAAAATATATATATTTAAAAGAATAGTTTGACATTTATGGAAATATGCTATTTCACTTTATTACCCGTGAGTTAGATGACTGATACCACTCTCATGTCTGTGTGTTAAGTACAGAACTAGAGCCAGCAGCCAGTTAGCTTAGCTTAGCATAAAGACTGGAAACAGGGGGAAACAGCTAGCCTGGCTCTGTCCAAATATATGCCTACTAATTAGTTAGCTTTAGATGTTGGTGGGTGTTTTTTTTTTAACTTTGGAAAGAGCCAGGCTAGCTGTTTCCCCCTGTTTCCAGTCTTTATGCTAAGCTAAGCTAAGCTAATTGCATCTCACTCTTAGCAAATAAGCAAGTAAGTGTATTTCCCAAAATGACAAGCAATTGCTTATTAGTACTGTTTCCTTGTATCAAGAATGTGCTATAAATGAGTGCAAATATTTTAAACGAGACAGGAAACAGATGAAATATTCTTATCTCGTCTTTTTTTCAACAGACAAAAGGACTTATTATAAAGAGATTTCTTGCATTTTAAGATGCTTTTATGTGTTTATGTCAACACACCAGCTTTTAATTGGTTGATGTTTGTTGTTTTTTTTTCAGTTAAACTTCTGCTGTGTACTAGTGCACCTTGGATCTCACTTATAGTATGTAGCGCTCTTTGCTGTCTGTGTATTTCTTAATTTCCCTAAGCAGCACACATGGCAGGAAGAACTAACCAATGAAAAAACACAGCACCTGAAACCGAGTTCCTCCTGAACACCTGATAATCATGTTGGCTTGATTGACACGATGACCTCCAGGATGGTCAATCCTGTTGTCCCTCCCATGTACAATAATGCCAAGTGTATTTCTTACTTTTTATGTATGGCACATTTACCATTATCTGACAATAAAAGATAACAGAATATATTGAGTAACACTTTTCATTTTTATGGTGGGTGTTTGTGAATCTGGGGAAATCAAATTTATTGACATGACAATTGGGTTGAATCTGGCATTAATTGCACTCCTCGTCTCTATTTCTGCCTCCATCACATTTTGGCATCCTGTTGTCTTCCTCTCCCCTCACCCTCTGTCAGTCTGCTCTTTTAAACAACCCATCCTATTGGTTCTGTAGGTCAGTGCTGAAAGGGGTCAGCAGAGCAGCACGATCAATATAAACACACACACACACAAACACACACACTCGCAGTGTGTAGAGATCAGCTGACCCAATAGAAACAAGCTTGTGCTGTGTCTCTCTGTCTGTGGTCTCCTGCCCTCTGACCTCTGTGTGTTAATACTGTATGTGTGTGTACATGTACCGCATTAAGGTGTATGTGTGTGTGTATCAATGTACTTTTTTCTGTTTTGTTTCTCTTTTTTTGTTGGTGTTAAAAAGATGTGTTCAGTTGTACATTTGTTCTTGTTGCTTTTGGTTTCATAATACTGTGTTTGTGTGTAAAAATGCTGCTTTTGGGGCATTTTTTAGACCTGACTTGATTTAAGGGCAGCTTGTTGTGGTTGTTTTACAGTCATCATTTAGTTCAGCATTAAATTCAGCAAAGTAAAATGTTCTGTAGCCTTTGCTAGAACAGATTTGTTCTATTGCTCGATCTACACTGTGTTCTCTCTGTGTGTGTGTGTGTGTGTGTGTGTGTAGACAGCCCTTTATACCACTTTTAATTCAGGTTTAGTTGTGTGTTCATGTGCACGCACCCATTGCGTAACACCACTGACCTTGATCATTGTGTTGATGTCTGTCAAACTCGGTGAATGTTCTGCAGCCTCCACAACGCTTAACTGTTTGCCAGCAGCTTCAGCTCCAGTCTCTCAAAAGGGAAAATTCACCTTAAGACACAGAATCTGTCAATGAAATTGAAAACAATAGTCAACGTGCAATGCATTTATTACAATAAACTGAATAAAAACAATTATTTCAAAGTGGATTCTGTGTCATTTATTTCCTCCAACAGATAAAAGCCATAAAAAATAAAAGGGATATACAATACAAATCATGAACAATTGAAGAAATTAAAAGGAAGTATTGACATTTAAGTCTTTATTTCCCAGGATACCTTTACTCCAAAAGTATTAAAAGGGAGAGGGAGAGGCCAAGATGATGGTTGTGACATATTTTTGCTAATTAAATACATACGTTTAGAGCCTAAATCGCCAAAAATAGAAATAAACAGAAAAAGGCAGTGGCTCTATTTCAAAAACAAATGCTGTCTTATTTGATGTCAGCAGAAAAAAAATCTGTCAGCCCTACTTCATATGTTTCAGTAATAGATATTGTGAGACACAGATTTGCATTTTGAGGGTCGTCTTTAATAAAAAAAAAAGGTAATACAGTTACTTCTAGAAGTTACTTGATTCAGCTTTTCAGCGCAGAGCTGCTCAGACTGGAATTCAAATAGTTAGTACTTCTCTCTGACACGCCTGGAGGAGTTCATGTGAAAAAGAGAGGTCATATAATTATAGCCCTGGGAAAACCCTGGGCTCTATTTGTGTAATAGTGTGTGTGTATGTCTGTTTCTATGTGTGTGTGTGTGTGTGTGTATATGTGCGTAGCTGGCTATCCTTATGAGAGTCTGTTTTTGTGTGGTTTTATTTGCATGCTCAGCCTTTTGCGAGTACAGGAGTCGACCTCACTCACTTTCTTTATTTGTCAGTGTGATGAAATAGGACTCTGGCTGTAGCCCCAAATGAGAAATTATACTTCTCGCCTCAGGACCCAAATACATTAAAGTAAAATTATTTTGCGTGAAGAAATAACTGAAGAAACAAAACCCAATACTTTAAAGAGAAACAAACAAACAAACAAGAAAAAAAGGAGAAAGCAATTCTGGCCTCCTTAATCTTCTTGAAAGAGCTCCAAACCCCCTTTTGTACAAGTTATAGCTCCTACTACTACGGCCAACACTACAATTAATAAATCAATTAACTCACAGGAGGTATTCATCTGTTTCTCAGTAGATAAATATTGTAATATTGTAACTATTAACACTGAACAAATATCACTAAACAGTTAAAAGAGAGGAATCTCTTAAAAAAAACGCTCAGAAATAGCATTTTCTCAAAAAGACACACATAACCCCCTTCTACCAATCCCACGCATTCCACGAGGAACATGAATCCTAATTTGCTGGGTGTGGTTAGTAATTTCCTGGGTCTAAAACAGGTGCAGCAGATATGAGAGGTGCTATCCATAGATGCAAGTCTACAGCAAAAATTTTAAGAGAAATCTAAACTGGTACCAAAGCGGACAATAGTACAAAACTATATTGACCAACACAAGATATTCATATTTACAGATAGTTCAAAAGATCCGGAGACTGGGCACACAGGTGCTGCTTTCTTCATCCCTCATTGTGAGGTGTAGCAATGAAAAAGAGAGTATCAGTCTTCTAATTAATTACTTAAGAGTAACAGGAATAATAGAGAGAATTTAGTTGGGTTTTTTCCTGCCAATGTACTGCTCCACACTCCAGTCCAGTAGGTGGGGGTAATGCACCTATAAGCTAGTTTTCCAACTGCCATTGAACTCACAAAAGAAGAAGAAAAAGCTGATTGGCGAGGTACCAGCCTCAAACAAGTTGATGAAATACAACGTAGATGTTAAAATATTCAAGTCTGTGTCATGTTTTCTGACAAGCCGTCCAAAAATGTGCGTGACAATGAGCTAACAATGTCTCAAAAACAACACTTGGACACTCCTGTCAACAGGCCTCAAGTGTCAACGAGCATGTTACCAAACAACAGGCACTTCAATACTGAGAGATGATGTAAAAGTGACTGTGGTGGGCAAGTCGAGTGTGTGTGTATCTGACTTTGAGGATTAACTCTGATGTATCTCTGTTTTCTCTCCAGCATGTGGAAGGGCCTGAATGTCAACTGCACAGACAGCTCAGGATACACACCTTTACATCACGCTTCACTTAATGGACACAGGTAAGACTGCGCATAAGCGTTTGTGTCTCTGTGTGTTGGAGTATTTTCATTATTTTACTTAAGAGAAATTATTCATAAATTCAAGTGCTGTACAGTTCAATACAAAACAATTTGAAGAGGTGTGTATATACATTTATATGCATTTTCATACATGTATGTCCAAGCACCTAGTGTGACGTGTGCACATGTTGTAATATCACAAATTCAAAAAAAGTGACATCTTTATATTGCTTGTTTTGTCAGACCAACTGTAAAAAAAAAACCTTTCAACTAACAATGATGTAAAACAGAGAAAAGCAACACATCTTTAAGCTGGAACAATCAAATTATTGGTATATTTGTTTGATGCATGACTTAAACTTGATCCTCTTGACAATTGTTTCTAATTGTACTAATATATGTTAGAGTGCTGAAATGCCTTGTATGTAAAATAAATTGTGTAGTCAGGGGAAAAAAGTCAGAAAGGTACATTTTTCCTTTGATTGCTTTCCCTATTTCTGCTGTCAGGTTAAGACAAAATGTATTTCATGTAGAATGAAACAGTTTTAAATAGTTAAGCTCTCTCCTTTATTCCTCCAGGTCCTGTACTATTGTGCTTTGTGCTGTATGTGAATGTTAATGTAAATATACTTTCTGTGACTTTGTGTTAACTTCTACATTTTGGCCAGGTAATTATTGTAAAAGAGATGATGTATCTGAAGAGACTTCTTAGATAAATCTGCAGTAACTGTTTTTTTTTTTTTTGGCAACTTGGTTGTAAACACAACATTGATAGGGCAAACTTGTTAGCAAACAGGTGCTTATTTACACATCCAGTAGCAGTTACAGACCAATATTAGCTTTAATTTGGAGTCATGTTTCTGGCCACCTTGTTGAAAGTAAGTCCAATATTCCCTTTCATTAAACTGTTAGCTCTGTTTTTAGTCTCTACCAACTCCTGAGGGAAATATCTGGCTCTTTAGCTGCTCAGTGCTCCACTATGTTCACCAGCTAGTCGCAAACTGTCTGCAGTTTGGTGCTGAGCAGGTAGTGTACAGTGGATTTTTTGAGCGTTTTTGCTGAAAACAGCTGGCTGCTGAGCGGTGAGAGTGAGATTTGAGGGTCCTGTCTAGATGGTAACCCTGGATTTGCGGAAACTCTCGCGAGATTTAGGTTTGGGCAACAAAAATACTTGGTTAGGTTTAAGCAATAAAACTTCTTAGGAACGCGCACAATGAAGAAACGACGTACAAATCTCGCGAGAGTTTCGCCAGGGTTACCATCTAAACACGACCAGCTTTGGTTCGGACAGCTAGTTAAACAATGAGCTGATGCTTGCTGTAACGTTAAGTTAAAGCCCCGTAAAGCCGAGGGGAGCTGCAGATTCTGGGGCGGGTCTCACAAAGACACTGATCATTAGGGTTGGTCCAGTCTTAAATTTGCCGTTAAATTAGTCTAATGCAAGTTAAATAAAGTTATTTTAAGCCTAAAAAGTTAGCATCCCGATCCCCATACTAACTCAGAACTAGGTGCCGCCATGTTTCCATGGCAACAATCAGTGACACCTGCTGACCAGTGGCACCAAACGACAAAAAAACAAGCTGTCGTCGCACGTAATTCGTGTTGTGGAGCGACTAATAAGAAAGAAAGGAGTTTTTAGAGACCGCAGTAACATGTTGGAAATATACAACGGCAAGGACATCGAGCATTCGTTTTCTTTTTCCCAACGAAACTATCCTGAGCCTGGCTGTAGAGTTAACAGCAGTACGCTAGTAAGCCCTGCTACATTCAGAAGCCACAGCATCTCAGCTTTGCAACAGGTGTGAAATGCATTTTATGCTACTGGTAGTTTTTGTATTGTTGCACTCTTCAGTGAAATTTCCCAGCAAAATGTTCTTGTTACTATTGAATTATTCCAGAACTACTACTGATGTAGTGAAGGAAGGGAGCTGAGCGGTTTGGTTTTGACGCCTTTGCTCAGTCAGCCATGTTTTTTTAATTAGAAAAAAGTCTCTTACCCTGATTTCATGGCAATGCATACATTTAGACGTCTATCTGTAGTCTGACAATTAGTTTGATCTAAGCCAAGTCTTTCTATGAGAGACCAGCCCCATTCACATTGTCTTCACACTGTCATTTGATACGTTGTTGTAATAGAAATATTGATTGATCATAGCTGCTTTAGATAAGGGTTGAATGAATACATTAAAAGGTTTCCAAACTGACAACTTTTCAGGCAGACATAAACTGTCTTGTGTATAGACTGGTGGCAGTGCATTCAGAGTTAATCTTATTAGTTTTCAGAAGGTTTAATTAGAGGAAAGGTCACAAACAACAGAAAAGAAAGAGAAAACAATGTAATCTTTAAGTTAGATGAGGACAGCCAGGGAAATTACACTTAAAACGTTTTCACATAATCACATTAAAACAGTCTGGCATTGTTCCAGGTTCATGACACACCTGTGCTCTTGGGCAACAAAATTAGTTGTCAATAACAGTCAAAAATACAAAATTACAATCACAATATTTCTGCAAAAGTTAAAAATGTGTACATGCTCTGCGTGTCTGCATCTGCACAGAGCTACAGTGCAGCTTCCTTTCTTCACCTGAGCCTGCTGAGAAATCCGTTACACAGTGTGGATTAGCTGCAAGCCTGACCGCTAACCCAGTTTGGCGGAACTGAAGGATTAGTACTGTGTTTTGGGGGCAATTATGTGGATTTCCTCTTTCAGATCAACTGGAGAGGAGAGAAGGGAGGGAAGAGAAAAATGCAGCCTCAGAGTGAAAATTAGGCCGCCAACAAAAAGCTGCAGAAGAGTGATTTAACATTTAGGTGGGAAAGTAAAAAGAGAACTGGCAATTAAGATATCTACATTCTGTTTATAGACAGAAGAAACTTGGCGACAGGCAGTGCAGTTCAGGCTAGGTTTGAATTGTTTTTTGAGATCCTTTGAAGATATATTTCACCACATAAAAAGCCTTTTTGGTGATGCATGCAGGGTCAATTCAATCAGCAAGAAGTTGAATATTCTTATATTTGACTCTGAGATCCTCACAGTGTGATTTTGCTGTATAACTGCCACTTAAACCTGAATGTGAATTATATAAAAATATAATAAATTATTCTAATTAACAAAGCAGTTAATTAAGCATCTCAGTGCTGCTCATGCTCCTGGGAGAGGTTTTGCTCTTCTCTCTCCTCTGTATCTCCCCTTGACATTTCGAATGCAAATGAAGCACTTCACCTTTCCTCTTCAGAGGTGACAACTTCAGCTGGAGACTTTGTAATATGAAACTGGATTGCTGACATTACTACTGAGCAGCAGCTAAATGGATTTTCAGCACAAAGCCAGGCACTACGATTTGTTGCTTTATCTATTTGTGTAATGGAGATTGCTTTATTAAAGGGAAACATGGAAGCAATTGTCTTCTCTCAATTTGTGATCATTTCCAGTTGAACTCCCTGCTATCACTGCCTTCTTAACTGCGTGGTATACTGATCATTCACTCATAGTAACGCCGTAAATCCCTTCATGAGCTAAACCTGGTTTAGACTAGGTGCTTCAAGTAGGTGCCAACTTGTTGGTGACACACGGCTCCATGCTCTTATGAAGGTTGCAGCCGTGTCAGTAAAGGAGGAAACACTAGAGTAGATAGGACAACGGCATGCACTAGTGAAGCCAGAAGTGTCTAGCACAAACCATAATACAAATAACGTGAAGTTCAGCCACACATGTACATGTTGGATGCACATAAACCTGGTTTATATCAAACATAGCCAATTTACTCAAGATTTGAAGGCAAGGATAGAGGAGACGAAACAGGGCATGACTTCATGATTGCAGTGTTAGTTGTGAAGTGTGAAATTTGTGATGTAGTTTATGCTGCCTTATCCTGTCTTGTGTTTCATTAAAAACAGAACAGTATCCTTTTCCTTCTTGAGGGTGTTCTAGTTAAAATACACAATAAGGGTTTGATTGAAATGAGAAGGGGTTCAAGTAAAGATGGTGTTGGTGATAAATTATGCAAAACTTCATCCTGTAGATTCGTCATTGTAAATGCAAACACTGTTTGAAAATAGCACTGGCTATGAGAGGAAGCACAACCAATTTAGTTAACCAGTTAAAATATCATGCATGGCATCATGTAGTTTGATTTCAACATTGTTAAGTACCTTCTTGGATGTATGTGTGTGTGTGCGTGTGTGCATATGTGCGTGCTAATGCGTGTGCCTATGTGCGTGCGTGCATATGCCTGTGCATATGTATGTGCGTGCATATGCATGTATATGTGTGTATATATGTATGTCAGTAAAATTAATTGCAATATGTTGAAGGGTTGCTGTGTACTGTATGTGAAACATACATTTTTTTGTGCAACAAGGTTAAAATGTGTTTGATTTGGTGTTCTTGAGGAATCAGTATTCCATGATATGGATTTCAGGTCTTAGTGCCGAGCTCTGCTTCTTCTCCCACTCTCCATCCCTCCATCTTTCAATCCTTTAATATATTGATCTGTATATCTATGTATGTTTCTGTCTCTCTCAGGGAAGTGGTACTAAAGCTGCTCCAGTTTGAGGCGTCAACAAACGTGGCCGACAGCAAGGGTTGCTTCCCGCTGCACCTGGCCGCCTGGCGGGGTGACGTGGACATTGTGCGCATCCTCATCCACCACGGACCCTCGCAGTGCCGGGTAAACCAACAGGTAAACACCATAATCCCATCATCATCCTCTTAAAAGCCTTCATCTTCAACACCACCGGTGGGGAAACATCTTATGAACGGTACATTTTATTAATACTGCATGATGTCTCTCTTCAGTCCAACATAAGGCCTTATCCTTTTCGATTGCAGCTGCTTGTTAATTGATAGGGTCAGCTGCATTATGTATCAGCTCTAGTTATCCTTTGGTCCGTTGCTACCTTCTAGAAAAAGAAACAATACTTAAATCCAACCTTCGTTCGTGTTGTTTGGGGCCCCCGAGTGTTCCACTTACATGTTAAATGGTCAATTGTGGCTGAAAGAAACACTCTCCCTGTGTGTTGTAACTGTTCCAGAACAAGGTCTCATCGGCTAAATTAAAGTTGAGTTCTTCCATTGTATTTCTCGAGGCACTTAAACCAGCGCTGCCACAGGTCGTCTCGTTATGGCTCCTGTCCAACAGAGCTGATCCTTTACAGTTCCCAGTGATCTCTCTCTCTCTGACAGCCGGGTGAGCGTTTCAGCACTGGGAGCATTCAGCCTGCCGCTGCTGTCATTCCTCATCAGCAAAAATGACCTTCTTCTCCTCCCTCACTCTTTTTCTGTCCATCTCTGCTTGCATCATATTGGTGATGTCACGGCTCACTGATGCACTGCATTTTAAGATGAGTATAAGGAAGTGGTGTTTAATCAGAAGCATTGGCTAAAATGTTAATGGCTAAGATGTCTGTTTTAATATTCCTACTCCTGATGGCGGTGTAATAATGGACCCCCCAGGTTATTGTAGCGTTATTTACTCTACCTAATAAGCCCATTTTCCTCTGTCACCATTAGCCAAATCGTTTCCATCTGAGAGCCTAATTGTTTGCCGTGATAAATGGTGTCCCTTGCCCCTGAAATGAAGAGGTTTGTCAGCAACTGAACACGGGTAATTTTGTTTTTTTACCCCGTCAATGATTTGTAGAGCTGAGCGGGCTGCTGTGCAGGCAGCGTGGACACACACAGCATGGAAGATGCTGATTGAGAAGATACTGTACATAGATGCTGACTGCAGTGCGCAGTCAACATGTGTTAATATGTGTGTGCTCTTGTATTTTGTTCATGAAGCCTATGACGATCTCTTGTGACATGCTTTTAGACTTTTTCAGTTTGTGATACCCTGTGCAAAATAATCAAGTTATTTTGGCGGTGAAGTGTAGTCTTCTGGTGTATCTGTGTTTTCTCATTCTATTTTGTTTCATGATTCTTCTACAATAACTTTCAGCAAACCCTAATGCTGTTTATGTGTAGGAGGCAAGACTTGCTAGCTATAAGGCATAATTTTACAGTCAAAGAAAGTTAATAGAGACAGACTAATTCTGTTGTGCAAATAAAAACTCAGCAAAGAGGATATGTGTTACATGCTGCCAACATATGCAAAGATACAAGCTGTGACAACATCACAGTTTCTGTGTATTGAGCAACTATTTTTCTTTAATCAGTAGATTTCTTAATAATAGTACAACTGATGCAAAATGGTGGTTTTACAAAGACACTGTTACTGTTCCTCAGTGTTTTAGGGAAGATTTTGTAATAATATTAAGCATGCAGTAGTCACTTTTGGGCTAATGTGTTTAAGGAGTGAATGTAATGTATTAATTGATGGTTTGCATGTGTATAGTAGTTTGTAGTGTGTTTTATACAAGTGTTGGATCCATGCTAACATTTTGACAATAGTATTTAGTATACGGTATGCATTGATTAATCTAAACAGTGTATGTAGTGTTTTACATTTGGGGATAGAAAATATTATTTATTATGACACGTTTATATTCAGATCTCACAGATTCCCTCTGGTTAGGCTTAAAAGTTAGCTTTTATTCATGTGCATCTGTGAAATGAAAGGGGAAAGGAACCTTTTTATAAATTCTTACGTAACACCTCACTTGTTATCATGTAATTATACTGATCAGCTTTTCTTGTATCTCTCTTTTTATCATGCATCACACTATGAGCGTTGTTTATCAACAAGCTGGAAATGGTTTTATCTACCCTGTTATCAACCGTTTTCATCTCTCCGTCTGTATAATAAACACCAGTGAAAGTTACAGAGCTCACATTAGCAAGCCTTGGCTGTCACACTACTGCACACAGACACAGCAACACACAGACTCCAGCACGGCTGTGCTTTGACATTCTTAAAGCTGCGGCGTTTATTTTTGCCTCAAGTGCTGAATTTTGCAAAACATTGGTTTATCACCAATTTTAAATTGCGGTACCTGTGCATTTTATAATGCTGTATGATGCATATTTATATAGTCGTATTGCATTTATGTGTCGTCAGTGTGAGGGTACAGTTGTTCTCAGGTTGGAGGCATAAGGCATGGAGTGTTTGTGTGTTTACGATGCCTAAGCTCCATATTTTCCCACTGTCTGTCTTGTCTGCAGTAGAGAGCAGGGCCTGCATACATTAGTCAGGGTGATATACTGAGTCCCATACATACTCACACCCATCATCTAGACTCACAGCAGCAAGCCATTGGCTACACATTACCCTATTCTCAACGATGTTACTCTGCCCACGCACACTATTCCTTGTGTCAGAGGTTGTGTGTGTGTGTGTGTGTGTGTGTGTGTGTGTGTGTGTGTGTGTGTGTGCAGCCTAGTTTTATAGGGTGACTCCAGAGGGGCACACTCTTTTAATATCTGCGACATGAGTGAGAGAAGCACAACATTTGTGCTCACCTTTGTACATGAGGTGACAAATAGCATAGGAGAGTGTGAAAAAGGGTGCAGGAGGGAGCTGTAATAAGTGTGAAAGGTCTTGAGAGAATAAAGAAAAATGGGAGAAATTCATGTAAAGAGAGGTAACGGATGTGTGTAGGTGGGTCAGTTCCATGCTGCAGCCAATAGAGGATTATTCAAGGTTAGTGGAAGTTATTAGTTAGCGGTAAACCAGTTTCAGCCCACTGTTTACTGCCTAATTGGTCCCAGTAGTTCCCATTCACAACTGTTTTTGTTTATTGTGGGAGTGTGTGTGTGTGTGTGTGTATGAGAGAGGTGGAGGCCGTCTGACTGGAGAATACATACTGTGTGTGCATGTTTATGTGTGTGTTTGTATGTGTGATAGATGGTGAAAGATAGCTTGTCTACTCAAGGCTTGCACTCTGCTCGCAGGGCCAAATGCATATTTTGAGGAATGAGGCGTTGTTTGTTGTGATCTCTCTTTCTCCCACTCAGATGGACTCATGAATGATTCTTCACTTTAGGTCTGTACCTAAGGTTAACAGTTAAGAATACTTTATTAGATTTTTTAAAATAACTGGGAAATTAATTTAAGTTCATATTATCTTAAACCATAAGAGATGCAAAGCCCAAAAGGCCTGTTAGTTTCAGTAGTTTTTGCATTGTCCCTTGACCTGTTTTTGTAGACAGCTGGTGATAGATCATCACATCCCTTTAAAGGATCATAGTCCCACAGTGTCTGTTACCTGTCTTGAACTGAAAATGGTAAGAGTGAAGGGAGTAGGTGAGCCTTCCTCCAGTGTGTGGACCAGCCTAATCACTCTACGTCCCAAAAAATAGTAAACGGAGGGTCTGTCTGGACCTCGGAAAAGTAAATTGAGTAAGTAAGCTGCCCAGGGGCAACAGGGGCAACCTTGTTAAAAGGCATTATTAGTACCCTGGACCAAAGCAAGCGGTACTTACCAAAGAGAATAATGACAAACACCTTTTGTCCACTTAAACTTCACAATTCTTCATTTGGCGTTCGTGGGACCATATCAGCATTACAAAGGTTAATGAACAAGACGCTGAGTGCCACATATAAAGTGGTGGCCAACAGTTCCAGCTCAGAGAGCCACCTATCTCACGTGACAGAAGTGCCCTCCTTACATTGCTTATCTTCACAAGGGCCATTTTAGAAAGTCTTTTGGTGGTGCATTCAAGGATGCTCCAATATTTGACAATCGGCCACTGAAAAGCTACTGCTACTGTAGATGCCTTGGAAAGAATAATGTGAATGTGGTTGTCTCCTGCTTTAAAAAAGCTTCTTGTCTGAAAAGTCTAAAAACTTTTATTTGGATTATGGCTGGCTGTAATGTTAGGTATTCAATATTGTAGTGAATGGGTAAGATATGGTTTAGTATTATTGCAGGATAGATGCAAGAAACAAGTATTTTTCTGACTTTTTATGCCTTTATTATAGAATTGACAGTGGTGAGATGACAAGAAATTAAGGGAAAGGGTGATGGGGAACGACATGCAACAAAGGTCCCCTGTCGGACCACCGGGGATGTTGAGGCTCATGATCAGCATCTTAAACCCCTTTTTTAAGAGATTTCAGTGTAAAGCACAACCAGCTGTGTTGTACCATGATGTCCGAAACAGGTTGGGCCCCTTGCTCAGAGGCATTTTGGCCCCAGGATTTGAACCAGCAGCACTAACATGCATCCAGGCAGAGTATGTTGACTGGCTAATGATGGCACATTTTACCTCAAGCATTTGCCCAGAGCAAAGCTGGATTATAAAGATTATTTTGCTTGTGCCTAGCCGTGAGGGACAGTTGTGTCCTCCAGACTGTTGGTCCCACTGACGAAGAGCAGATGTGTGTGTGTGTGTGTGTGTGTGTGTATGTGTGTATTTCATGTTCTTATATCCCGATGGGGACTTTTAACCGGAATGGAGATCTTAATTTTTGTCCTCATGGGTAGAGGCTGCTTTTTGAGGGTTGAGACTTGGTTTTAGGCTACAGGTTACAATTAGGTTAAGGTTAGGGTTAGGGTAAGGGTTAAGGTTAGGCATTTAGTTGTGATGGTTAAAATTAGGGTAAGGGGCTAGGGAAAGTATTATGTCAATGACTGTCCCCCACGGGGATAGTGAAACAAATGTGTGTGTGTGGGAACCAGCACACAACCTCTGGGCTTCTTCTGTACGGGGCCTCTGGACTAATCAATTTAAGGGTTATTCTGTGTGTGTGTGGGTGACTGACTAGGTCAAGTATGTCCCCCTGTGCTGCAGATACATCCCAAAAATGTTTTCTTTTCCACCTGCAGATGGACCGGGTTATACTATTCTCTTTTCTCTCTCTTTCCTCTCTTCCTCTGTTTTCTGACTTCCCCTTTGTTCTCCAAAAGAAGGAGAAAGGAGATTAGCAGCATACAATCAAGGGAGATAATAAGAGAGATAAGAAGCACAGTGTATGTTGTGATGTGTTGTGCGCCTGTGTGGACACATGCATGCATGAAATGCTTCCTGCAGGCCTTTCTCCAGCTGCAGCAAGGCCTTCTGGGAGCCTATAGGCTGTGAGAACTAAGACAAAGGTAAAAGGCCATGAGGTCGTTCGCCTGCTGTGTTTCCACAAATGTCCTTCTGTGTTTGTGCCTGTTTGAATGTCAACTCAGTCTTGGTAATTCCATGCCCTATCATGCACACATGTTGCTACCACACCAGAAAATTAAACCACATGCTTCCTGACGGTCAACATGTGATTACGGCCTCTGTGAGAACACATGCTACTACGAGAAACCGCCCTGGGAAAGTCCTTGATCAAACATCACCTACCGCCATGCCTGCTGCTGCCAAAACACACACCATCACACTGAGCCATAGGATGTTTTCTTATGAATGATCTGTTTAAAAAAAAAAAAAAGTTATGTCATATGTTTTCCACAGCTTGACACTGTCTGCATTTGCCTTCCTAATTAAAGTTCAGTAAAAGAAAACTGATTCATCTCGCCATGAATCAAAACAAACTACAGTCTTAAAGAACGATTTTTGCAAGCTGAGAGCAGATTGTGTGTGAGTGTGTTAATCGAGGTGTTATATGGAGACACGTAAAAAACATTTGCAGGATTTTCCTTTGTGCTACTTTGACAGAAAACTGAAATATAGGGCTTAATTTATTAATTCCTCTTTAAGTTGCTAACCCTACAGGGAAGTCAGTTTAAATTTTAACTACAGAACAGCAACTCTGGAGCTGTTAGGGATTTTGTCTTGCTCAAGGGCACTGCAGCAGTAAGAATCCTTTTGAATTTGGGACGCAGGTCATTCAGACCATCTCTCTTTAACGAGCAGGCTGGACCTACTGTTCCTCCCCAAGCACTGAAATTCTTTCTTTGCATTTCCTTTATTGAATTCTTTGTGTCTTTTTAGTAATAAATTTCACTTTCAGATTTTCTGAGTGGGTTTTCACATCACTGGTCAAAGATCAAAAAAAAAATTTTAACAGTGTTTTATAATTTATTAATTGTTTAAGTCACTTAACAAGCAAATGCTTTTCTTTTCATTGTTTCATATCATTGTAAACCTAACATCTTTGGGTTCTGGACTGTTTGTGGAACAAAAAAAGACATTTGAAGTTGTCATGTGGGGTCTAGGAAACATATGATTGGCATTTTTCACTATTTTCTGACATTGTAAAGACTAAGCAATTAATCCATTAATCGATAAAAATAATTGTTAGATAATAGTGCATGCTGGGAACCTACTTACCACCTCTTACTTCAAGTTTATTATCACATGTACAAGTACAGTGAAATGCCCTGGCTCTCTCATCCTTTGTGTACAATACCATAACAATTAAAGCCTAAAACGACCCTCACAGCCCACATAATAGTAATACTTAAAACCCACATAACCATATACCCAGTGCACTCACATGTAACATTACATTCTATTTACAAAAAGTGCATGTGGGAGCGTCAGCTCTTGAACAGCTTGACTGTTTAATCAACTTGTGTAACATGTGCAACTCTGTTTACATCTGTTTACATGCAGGCAACTACTATACAGTGAAAACATCTTATAGCAAGTTACAAAAATCGAAATTGAAATTTAGCATCATCAAACAAAATCCAGAGCATTTTAACAGAAATGAGAAATTATCAAGTAATTATTTCCACACAATTACAGATATGTACAGCCAAGTATTTGATAGATAATTTGATCACCTGTGTGTGTTTATTTTGGACTTAACCTTTTGTTGGGAGAGATGGATCAATTGGCTGTGGAATGTGAATAGCTGCTTTCTTCTTCCTCTCTCCCCCCTCAGTGTTTTTTCCATCCTGCTCCTGTCATCTCCATCTTTTATCTTCTCAGCTCTATTTTGCATTCACTCCTCTTGGCCTCCGGTACTTCATTCATTTTCCACGTTCACTGTCTTAATAACTACTCTTTTTTTTTTCTCCTCCATCTCTTCATTGTGGCTTTCTATCCACCTCTGCTTCTTTACCAACACAGCAGGGAACTAATTATTGTCATGTCTCTCCTGCGCCTTCTCTTCCCACCTCTCATTCTATTCTAATATATTCTTGTATAATATGCTGAAAGATATTATTCACACATCTTTTTGAACACTTTTTTCCATTATTGTAGGCTGAAAGAAACAATGGTCATTTTAATTGTACATCTTAAATTTTAAATTGTAAGAGGAAGAAAAAAAATGCTTTGATTTGTTGTTTTTTGTGGTTATGTTGGTGAGTAAGTTTGAGTACAGTACATAACTGCAATTAAAGTCAAACTGAAGTTTTTTTTTTTTAAAATTCCCCTCACTTTTTGTGTAAATATAAACTGTGATGATACTGTAGCTATTGTGAATATTTTTCTCTTTTCTTAAAAGAAAATAAAACCATTTTTGGTGTCTTATGATTAAAGCCTCTGGATGGGTGGTTCCCATGGCAGTGCTTGACTGACATGTGTGAGCTGGTGTTGCTAGGAGACGCCGTTTTACAACATTCAACATTTGGGACCACTGTACGATTTTAAGTTTGTATTCCACTCGGAAAGTGGAAGCTAGTAAGCTAGGTTAACTAGCTTCTTCTCGCTGCCGCTGTAACTGCAGAAAAATAAATGCAGCTTAAAATTCTTCTCTCTGGAAATTACAATTTTGACCAAATAAATACACATCAAACACCAAGAATATATATACTGACTTCTTGGTAAAAATACATTTTAATTTCAATTTAACTTTAAGAAAACAGAAATAAAATGGTGGCAACAACAAATGGCAGATGAAATCATAAAATGTTAAAGATTAGTTTTTCTAATTCACTGAATATATGTTGTATACATGTAAATAGAAAGATGGATCCATATTAATATCAGAAGACAAGAGCGAGGAGGAGAGAAACCGTTTCACCTTGTGTGTCTCTTGTTTCATTCTTTCTTTATTTACTCAGCTCTCCCCAGGCAGCTGGCTGAGCTGCTGGGATTATGAGTTGCTGTGACATAGACAAAGCTCATTCTGCATATCAGTCCATCAGCATTAACATGGTGTATGTTCAAACAAATACCTCTGCACTTCATTCGCTCTGGTTGCATTTCAGCCTGGGCCTGTCTGATAAGGCTCGCTTATTTGTGTGGATGTAGCTGTTTGTTGGTCCCCTCGAGATGAATTTAGATAAAACTGATAGTGTTGGCTGTGGGAAATGTGTGTGTGTGTGTGTGTGTGTGTGTTCAGGTAAATGTACTGTAATACAAGTGTGCAAGTACAGTTTGTGTGTGATAATGATAATGAAGGGGATGCTGCATGGATAGTAAAGAGACATGATTAAAAATTATAACACCTTCCTTCTTACACAATAATAAAACCACGCAGCTGTCTTGGTAAAAAGAGCTAGGACAAGAAGATACTTTTCATTACACATACTTTTTATATTTGTGACCATTAACTGTGTATCAGTGCCACATGCTGCTGAAAGAAAAGCACTGACATCCATTTGTATGGGCACGTCAATAATGTGCTGCCATGCCTATTGATGTGTCATTAGTAGATGGCTGTTGCTCAGAGCCCAATCAGCAACAATACACGGAGTGCTAGATGATATCAGAAAGCTGTCAGAGCGAGCGTAATGGAAATATATAGCCCGCTCTGAGAACATGGAGGGAGGATTTTCTTTACTCCTCTCTCTCTCTCTCTCTCTCTCTCTCTCTCTCTCTCTCTCTCTCTCTCTCTCTCTCTCTCTCTCTCTCTCTCTCTCTCTCTCCCCCCCCCTCCTCCTCCTCCTCCTCTACTGCTCTGTCTCCCTCGTCCTGTCACTCTGTGTCTCTGTTCGTCTCTTTGTCACTCTCCTTTATGTCTGGGAATTGCGTTTTCCCTATCTAAAGCTTTGTCAGTCCAGTCTGCTGCACTTCACGCAGCGGATTGGACAGAGCTTTATTGTCCATTTAAGGTTGCAGAGACAGAACGGGTCAACAGCAGCACCAACAATAGCTGCAGTCTACATCCCAGTGGTTATCATATCCATGTTGAGATTTATCAGCCAGCATTTGTGTGTGTATGTGTGTTCGATTGGTTTGCCTCTGCATTCGTGTTTTTGTATAAAATCTGAAAATGCAGTCATTATCATCTTGTTGAAGGCATAATCCGTGATTCAAATGTTAATTACCAAACGTTGACAAAACAGTCTCACCATAAAGTCCATTCAGTAGCTGTTCTGGAGCTTTTCTTTGTATCACATGATCTTCATCACCAGATGGTTGACCACTTGTCATGTAATGGTAGATGTTTAAATTTTCATTGTTTGTAGTTCTTTAGGTTTCATTGTTGACTTTGGAAACAAAACAATCTCTTCAACAATCTCCACTCAGTAGCTGTTCTGGAGCTTTCAATTGTACCCCACACTTTTCCTCACATTAAACAACCAAAATCACTCCTGAACAGGTCATTTTTAAAACAGTGGTTTACAGGTAATTAACAGGATAGAAAAGAAGATAACGGAATTTCTGCAATACAAAATCATATTTATTTTGTTAGATTTTTTAGTTTTCTCTAATCTTTTCTTTTTCTCTTAGGGCACCATAAATTATTCAAGTACATTAATCTGACTGTGGTTTCACACCAAACACGCAGGAGCCCATGGTTTGAGAGAGGTAGTGTTTAGATTTGAAGTGCACCACGTAACCCTATCAAGCAGCAAGGTAGGATGCTATGAACCTATACCTCTGATGCTTTCTGCCATGTTTGAGATTTTTTTTAACACACGGCCCTGTGGAATTGGAGAGTAGAGTTACGTATCTCCAGGAATTCAGAGACGCACAAAATAATTTTTCCTCTGTTCTTTTTTAGAGTAAAATTGCACACGACTTCCGTCTCCTGTCAGTGCCAGAATCCCACTGTACATACATTGTGGAGGCCAGCATATTTGGGTTCAAAGTTCAATTTAATTGAGCTTTGGCTGCAAAACCTGCTGGAAAATCAGGGCAGTGTGCGCCCCTATGGCTAACGCAGCTGTCTGGGAGAACTGAGTGTTTATTGTGGGTGTCATCTCATATAGCAGTCTAACGTTAGCCGTATTGTGAGAGACTTCATTGCTAGCCATTTAGCCAGCAGTGTTGAGTTAAATAGCTATGGTACTAAATATAAATATAAAAATCTGAAAATACTGACATGATCATACAGTCGTCCTTTCTCCCTGTAGCCATTGTTGCTGTGTGGCTCTCAGCTGTTTTTTATAACCCACTATGAGATTTGTTTTGAGCAAGGAAACATATCGACTATTGTAAGGTTAACAACACTGTGCTAACATTAATGCTAGCTAAGTCAACTTTTACTGTAGCTGGCTGTCTTAGACCAAATCAGTGTATCGCAGATGAAGAATCTTGCATATTTATTTCTTGCCACAAATAAGAAAGTAACTTAGGCCGTGACCAGCAGAAGTTGTACTAAGAGAAGAGCCGTTTGGGAGCCGAAAGAGCCGGCTTTCGGAAAGGAACGGAGCCGTAAGATCCAGTTCCCTTCAAAGAGCCGTAATTCCCATCAGTACGTGCGCTGTGGGTTTTTGGCAGGCAGTCGTTTCTTGCACAAATCTCCCAAGTAGTGACAAAATAAGTCATGATGTTTCATAGTGGTCAGTTTTATTCAGATAACACGTTGGACACTGACAGTGATACTAGACTACAACTAGATCCAAGTTGTTAATGTTTTGGATG
Organism: Siniperca chuatsi; assembly: GCF_020085105.1. Classification (NCBI taxonomy): domain Eukaryota; kingdom Metazoa; phylum Chordata; class Actinopteri; order Centrarchiformes; family Sinipercidae; genus Siniperca; species Siniperca chuatsi. The sequence continues at coordinate 7,870,487 of NC_058064.1, forward strand.
CTGTTAAAGGTTCATTTAGATAGAAAACAGTAATACAAAATGGGTCTGTATTTTCATTAATAACCAAATGTTCATCTATAATTAAACTATATCTATAGTTTAAACTCTTTAGTAACCATGGCTATGTAAAATACTCCGTTAAAATTGTAATTCACCATGCCATTCACCATTCATATTATGTTTCAGTAAGGGTATAGGCTACAAGTGTAATGATACACTCTGAGGTGTCTTCAAAAATAATGGACTCTGTGGCGGAAAATGCCACCACTTTATGTCATGCTGTTCTTCAATTCCACCTTGTTTTCATATATCAGATTATTTAGTTGTGTATCATTGCTTACAAATATAACTGTAATTGTGACATGGTCAAAATAAATTACCTATTGGGTTTTTTTTTCCTGGAGCTATTACTTTTAACCTTTTTTAATAGATGAATGCCCTATCCTCCAGACACTGCATTGATATTCTACGCTAAATACTGTCAGTAGCAAATGATGACTGATTGTGCTGCATTTGTGTTGGTTTGGGACTTGGCAGGAGTATATTACACTGCGATGAAGAGAGTATATACAGTAGATTAGATAAGATGAAATTTAAATGATTCCTTGGGGAAATTGAGTCACTCCAGTGGAAAATAGCAATATAGTAGAATATCCACACAGGAACAGAGCAAATTAAGTTTATTAAACATAATGCAACCAACAATTACACCAGTAAACTGTGATGAATGTGAATTACAGTGTGCATGAGTGTGTGATTATTGTGCTCACAGTACAGTGGCCTGCAATCAGACCTGCTCTGGAAGGTTCCACTATACCGTCAATGGAGGGGTGTGTGCGGTCCAGGGGGAAAACAGCTGGATCTGATTGGCTAAGGAGGAGGGAAAGCTCTTTCTTGTTTGTGGTGTTTTCTCTGCTATATCACATATGTGTGTCTTCTTATAGGAGCTCTTTCCCCCTGTTATTCACACATACAGTATCTCTTTATCTCTCAGAGGGGTAAATGAAAGTAGAGAGGGAGGGAGGGCTGTGACTCTGGGGAGAAAGAGATGAGATCTGAGCAGCGGAGTGTGGTCATGGTGTGTTGGAATTTTATCATGAAAGTTTCAGTGGTGCATTCGAGGCAGGGATTGTGAGGGAATTTGATAAAGGAATGTAAGGAGAAAGAGGGAATTATCAAGGATTTTTACAAATGAATCATTCTATGATAACATGTCTGTATTGTGAAGCATGAATATTTTCAACAGTTGATTACATGAAAAGATGAGCTAGTGTTTAAAGAGCAACTTGATAATCAGACTTAATTGCCATTTCATTTCACTGTATTCTTTCAGCCTGACATTGTGTTCATGTAAACCCATTTTGTGTTGGGAGTGGGGCTTGTTTTGTTTTGCCTTTAACCAATCAGTAGTGAGTGACAAATCTATCTCATTGATGTCTCTTTCTAGTCGACATGGAAGCTGTGGTAGCAGTTGTTAGTAGTAACTAAACTGAGATCGATGAAATATGTTGACGTAACTTGTACAGCTGTGTCGATGTCATTCATGCTTGTGGCCATTTTCTCTTATTATTTCACTGATGTAGCAAGTTAGCTAGCTATGAAGGAAGACGGCATCACTATTCCTAAACCTGCCTACTATGCTGTGATTGGTTGATTGTTGGAAATAGTTATCAATGGGCCCAACAGCAAAGCTATATGAATGGCTGAAAAGATTGCAGATGTGGCTGGTGATTCAGAGGTGAGGTGTGGCTAACACCCCTGTTAACTTGAACATGCCCCTGCCACATATTCAAAACATGCATTCCAAGTTTGCTCCAAACACTTGGTTCACACTGTAAACTACCTCTACTAATCTTGCTCTCAATTCTTTTTTGTATTACAGCTCCAAACTGTTCACATTACCAGGAGTTGATTTCTATTTTTAAATGTCTTTATAGTGGGGTGTTGGCCAGATCGGAGTAAATGTGACATTGTAATTAAAGGGCGTGGAGTACAACGCAATGTCACAGATTTTATCACAAATTTTTGTTTTGGTCTAGGTCATAAAATTACTTTGATTTCTCTGAAAAGGGCAAATAACTGCTATAATGTTGCTATGAACACTATAGACCGGGGTCAGAATCCTTGGATAGTATAATAAAGTTGTACATACTGTATAATTTACTGTAACAATACTTTAGGCAGGTAAAACTAGTAGAGTTGATGTATTTCATTTGTTGATGTTAGAAAAAGAGAGAGTAGGAATCTGTCCCACAAAATCTAAATGTTTGCTTTAGTTCCTCTACCTCCTTCCCAGTAGGAGAGGTCCTACTGTCTCCCCTTGCTTTTGTTCATACTCTCCCTCTTTTTTTCCCCCTCTCAGTGTTATATCACCTAGTGTTAAATTTCAGCCACTTACTCAAAATGTAGGTTTTGCTCTTGGACAAACACCAGCAACAACACAGCTACACACACATGCCCTTTTTAACTTTCCTTTCTCCCCTTTGATAATATCCACAGAAGCCTAAATGCGTATGTGTGTGCTTCCATCACATGTATCTACAATATATGCTTGCCAGATTATGCATTTTCAAGTATATAAGAACATACACAGATTTAATTCCTGTAGGGCCTACTCGTGCCCTCTCTGTCTTCTTTTCTCTCTTCTCCCCCGGTATGGCTCTCCATCATGTCTCTCTCTCCTTCATTGGGGTGTCCCTCTGCCCAGTTATCCAGTCATTACTGGGCTGTTTTCACCCAGAGCTACAGGAAACCAGGGACCACCAACCATGTTCTTGTCCTGACAGGGGCCCCTGGAGAACCAGAAAATGACCATAGTTCCTCTGAACACAAGAGCCTCCCAAGTTCAAAATAACCTTTAAAACACACACGCTTCTCTCTGAGACATTTCGGGACAAATCGCTGCGCTATTTTTTTTATATCATTGTGAGAGACTTGCATATGGTATGAATCACATGTCTCTCCTCACCTTTTGAGATATGAATTTAAATATATTCTAATTAAATATATATATATAATTATAATATATATGATTTTAAATGTAGTAAGCACTCCTAGTTAAATGGCAGTAAGGTGTTCTGTGTGAAAGTGAAAAAAATCAAAGGAATCAACATTATATAACTGCTTCTAAATATATGTTGATTGGCCAGTTGAATGGAAGCTGACAGGCTCAATTGTTGAGTGTAGAGAAACATTTTGGACCAAAAAGGCATATAGGGTTTGAGGAAAACAATTTGGTTTTGGTCATTGCTTGTATTTCACAGACAGGAAGCTATAGATTTCCCCTGACAGCTGACCGAGACATGTGCTTCATATGTGTAGCAGAAATATCTGCACACAATGTGGCTTTCCATCTTGAATTTCACTTTGTGTCAATGTTTTGATAAATAAAACTAACTGCTTTTTCCTCCTACTTCTTCTCTTCCCTTATATCTCAATCCTCTCACCCACATTTGCCCTACTTCTAACTCACCACCTTCTTATTTCTATGCTATTAATCCCTATCAACTCATATTCCTTTTTTATCCTCTTTTCCTTAAACCTTCTTCCATCACCTTTTTCCCATCCTTTTGTCACCTGCCCCTCTCTCATTGCTTCCATCACCTACCTTCTTTACTTTTGACCTTCTCTGCTGCCTCACTGCATCACTCCATCCTTCGTCTGTCATGTTTTGCCCTCTCTTGCTCTCCTTTCCATCGTCCCCTGCCCACTCTTCATCATTCCCATAATTCCTACATCCACTCCCACACATTCGCCCATCCCTCTTTCTCTTCCCTTCACCCTTCCTGCTGTCAATCCTTCTCTCCTTTTATTCTTCCACAGAACCATGAGAAGGAAACGGCTCTTCACTGTGCAGCCCAGTACGGACACTCTGAGGTGGTTTCAGTCCTGCTTCAGGAGCTGACCGACCCCACCATGAGAAACAGCCAACAGGAGACACCTCTGGACCTGGCAGCACTGTATGGACGGCTGCAGGTCAGTGACAATGACATATCAGTTTTATGACAAAAGTTATTAGCTGAAGGTGTATATTTTACACTACAAAGGCCAGGAGTTGAGTGCTGTTTTGAGTTGGAATTCTTTTAAAATGATCTCTAAAATGATCTGATACGAAGGACCTAGTCTGTAGTAGTCAAAATGAGGGAGTACATTCTTGCAGATGGCTCTTATATGACCAGATGCATGCTGTTTTGATCCACAATAAAATTATAAAGGTAGTTCTTAAAAGTTAAAGGTGCACTCCCTTCTCAGCCTGAATTTAAGGTATAGGCGCATTTATTCAGCATGTATTAGATCTGGTAGTAGGCTGCTGATTACTGTTGATAATTTAGCACTTTCTTGTTATTGTTAGTGTCAAAAATGTTCCTTGAAGTGTTACAATACTGGCCAACCCAGTTGTGACTTCAACTTTCAAATTTAACTTAAATTTGTTTTGCAGCCAGGCGAAACATAGAACATTAAGATGAACCTGAGATACATAAAGCATATGATGTAAATATTTAAAACAAGTGTTAATACCCATAACACATAAGCTCACATAAAATACAATGTGACAACATAACATTAAACCTGGAGTACATCTAGCCATTACTATCCAATCCAGTCATCAATTTAGTTTGTCAATTAAAACATCATTATCATTACCAGCCGTGACCACTAACCCTTCAGGTTTTATCTGGAAGACTCATCCTCAGCTGGCACATGAGGATTTAATAGTTTGATGGCAAGACAGAGAAAGGAATATCTCACTCTGACCTTCTGGTACGTCCAGAGGTTAGAAGCTCAAATCTCCACTCCAGAATGATTCAAGCCTTTGAAATTAATGAGAATGCCATACAAATGTTTGCGTACCCCTAATGACATTTAATTTGCAGTGAAAATTGCAACTCCAACAAATTTAATAAAGTTAAAGTCAGTTAAGGTGGTACAATCCTTGCAACAGAAACTTCTAGTGGTTTGGAGGGTGGGATCTTTGGGAGGCTTATGTGAACCTCTGCATGCGTTATGTATCCTGGTGAAGCTCCTAGTTGGCAGGTGAAAGGAAGCAGCTGGTGAATCAATATGCACGTTCCCCAGGACAAAAGTGGGTGTTAGCAGTGACAAGCAGCTGTTCCAAACTAGGAGTCGCTGTTGATTATTTTAAATATGGTGGTTATATGATGAAAAGAAAACTTCCTCAAATACTTACTGTGCTAGACAGGCAGGCAGTACACATTTTTAGAACTGCAACTTTACTCCTTTGTCAAAAATGTGACACACACACAAGCTCACATTCACACTGAGAGGCGTGTGCCACAAATGCCTGCTGATGTTCAAATGCAATCACACATTCTCTCTGCTAAGGTAGTGAGTAATTGCAGTCAAGCCATACAGGTTTGTTGGAGTGTGAATGAATAATTTATAAAGGTAGCGGTATTTCTATTTCTCTCTCTCTCCCTCTCTGCATAATAATGAAGGGAAATACCTATGGTGGAAGCTCCTGCTGCATGGAGATGTAACTAACACAGGGCAAGAGTTTACTATATACACACATACAGTACACACTTTTGAGAGAACCGCGTGTTGTTGAGCTGAGTTATTAAAGGCACCATCCTTGATCAAACAGAAGGGTAGCTCCACTACCACAACTCCAAACAACCTTCTACTACACTCAAGTTGATTTACAGGTCTTTTAATACAAGGACTTGCACTACAAAACAAATAATTAAACAGACCTACAGTATATTTCCATTCATGGTTGGTTGAAAAAAACACTATGCTGATTTTCCATCTTCAACTGACCCTTCGCTGAGTCCTGACCCCCTTTAGTTATTGTTGCTCTGCCGGTCAAGCTTTCTTTCTGAAAAAACTCAAACTTTGTGTTTACCCAAAAAAAAAAAAAAAAAAAAAAAAGGTACAAAAAGGTGACTAATGGCGCAGTTTCTTCAAACTTGGCTGTTCACAGGTGGTGTGCATGTTGGTGAGCGCTCACCCCAACCTCATGACCAGCCATACTCGCCGACACACTCCGCTTCACCTGGCTGCACGCAACGGACACCACAGCACTGTCCAGACGCTGCTCGAGGCCGGCATGGACGTCAACTGTGTGGTAAGAAAAAATGAACAGCTTTTAGCTGTTAGTGTCCTCTATAAGCATCCAAGGATTTAACAGATTTCTGGCACAGATTATAGTAGCCTTACGGACAAAAATAATAATGATATAATAATAATATTGCTTTTTCGGCTTGGGGCAAACCATCTTCCTTCTGACAAAATTGGATTTGATAAACTCTTAGTAATGTCTGTTTACAACAGGAATGACATGGTACTTATGCTAATCCACAGTTAGCTGTTTCTTTTTAAAATGCACACCTGGAAGGTGTACTCAGGTAAACTGCTCACATCAAGATTTGTGGATTATCATGAGTAATCTTGTCATTATTTTTAGAAAGACACTTTTCTTGTGAGTTGTACAGATATCAGATTTTGGAAATACCATTGAGTATGTTGTGCACAACATGTCCAAATATTAACACTAGATGATTGTACAGCTAAAAGTAAACATTTTTTAATATTGTATTTTGGGGTGCAATGTCTCTTTAAAAGATACATATGTACACATTTACAGACACAGAAACAAGTTAAACATCTTTGGTCGTTAAATGTAAGTTCTTAAATAGAATCGAGTAATAAAGTCGGACTTGACTTTGACATTTTATTTGTATTATCTGATGCTGCTGCGAGTGGAGAAGGTGATTAGAAAGATATCTTTCTCCTTTTGTCTGAGTAAATCTTTCAAAATCTCTGTGACCCTGAATCTCCTTCCTCCTTTCATGTCTGCTGTATGTAAATACTTTAGAAGCTGCTGTCTTATGTTTTTAATAAAAGGGAGTATAGCTTGGGTTTTTGTGCATATAATCCACCACAGGCATAAATGCTTGGCAGATTCTCCTTTTGAAAGCGTGTGTGTCTGCCTCCATTCTTGTGTGTGTGTGTGTGTGTGTGTGTGTGTGTGTGTGTACCAGAGAGCTTGTATATGCGGTGCATGCCTCCCATGGTGTGGTGGTGGTGAGGGTTGAATAATTGATTGAGAGAAAAGATTGAGAGAGCAGGAGGAAGAAAAGGAGGAGGAAGAGGACAGGGTGTTCCTGAGAGGTCCTGAGAGTTCACTGTCTCCTCTCCCTCCTCTTTACACACACTACATCTGAAGTCAAGGAAATAGAAATACAGGTTCACTTATAGTCTATGGAGCTTCATTACTGCACACTGTCATTCTGTCATGCTGTTTGGACTGCTCTTGTCTTCATTCATTTACATTTTGTCTTATTGTTTATTCTGAGTTGTCCGGACGATTCAAACACAGCTTTGTCCCGACCCTTTCTGGGCCATTTGTTTTTGTGAAGCCTTGTCAAAATGCAGCCATGCTTTACAGCTTTCTTCAACACCAACACTGTTTCCTTTCTCTTGAGACGATTTTCTCTGACAAACTGAACTATTTGAATTTGCTCACTTGTCTTAAATGTTAAGTATAGAAAAACAGCCCTTTGCTGTACTAATCAGTGTCTTAAGACTATTTGATTTGAGTCCTTTCTGATTATTTGATCAGAATGACTACAATATTCACATTACAAGACATTTATTTTGACTGTTTTCATGTAGACATGGGGGTGCATAAACAACACAACATCTTAGATAAAATCAAATTGTGGCAAAAGTTGTGTAGTCCCCACTAGGCTTAAGTTTATTTATTTAATCCTCAGTACTTACAGATGGCTCATCATATTTTCACATTCGTAAGCATTACAAGCTTTAGTCTTTGTTCTGTATTAAAATCAGATGTCATTCACTCAGTGTTAGCCAGTTTATTAAATTTCATATTTGGTTTCATCATAATTTCACATTTACTTTAAGGATATTATGTTTTTGAGCATGAAACTTTTCACATAAAAATATATTGAATAGTTGCACAAATAATTGAATATCTGCATTGAGCTAAATGCTAACATCAGCATGCTAACATGCTCAAAATGACAATGCTAACATGCTTTTTAGTTCAATCTTAGTTTAACTTGTTAGCTAACATTTGCTAATTAGCACTAGACACAAAGTACAGCTGAGCCTGGTGGGACTGTCATTAATTTAACCATGTTGGCTAAAAATCACATATTACTCGTCAGTTTGCACATCCTGGGCAGCATTTTCTCATTCATTTGCACATTGCTTGCACTTTGCACACAGTCTTGTCAGATCTATTGGCAAATGAGAGCATCTGATTCTCAACTAGACAACCACATATTTGTAGTAAATTTTTCAGGAGTCATATGTGTCTTCCAGTCAAGTAAACAACACAATCTGCAGCGCAAGTAGTTACCTGTGACCCTATGGAGGTGCTGTCTTATGAATCCCTAATTATATATAGACACTGGAATGTCTGTAGGGGGGTATTGTTTTCACACTGAGATTCTTAACTCCAGTGAGTGCTGTTGGGTGATCATGAAGGATTGAAGGAAAACCAGCTTCAATGGTTTCGGGGCTCAGTCAGACTCAAAGCCTCAGGAAGCTGCTGAGTCTGAATCAAGAAACAAGACAGTTCAGATACTGAGGAGCCACAGCGGCAGGGAGCAATCAATATCAGGGTTTGCTCAACAAACATGAGAATAAATAAATCCCATAAAGAAAAATCCCTTCTTAACCTGCAAGTCTGCAATAGTTGTTACTGTACAGACTGGTGATAAATCTGAGACTATAAATTCACTTTTACTGTTGGCAAAATCTAATCTGACTCGATGTTCATTTGCTACAAAGACATATGGCATAACAGATGCTGTGTTCTTCCTTTAAGTACAGTTTATATATAGTATATGAAGCATGTAAAATGGCTTTCTGCTGTATAGTTAAAGGCTGAGGAGGGTCTGTGACTGCAAGAAAACAGATCTGTTTAGGAGAATACTTGTCACGTTGTGCCCCTGCCCTCCAGAATATGTTCAAATCTGTCTCAAACATACTGCAACTGCAGTCAGGAGAATTTGGTAGGCATGGATGTGTGTGTGTGTTTGTGTGTATTTCATTTCTGGAAAGACAGAAACAACTTGACCTGTTGGATATGGATGTCGTTCTGGTGCTCTCACAGCGAGGAGACGCATGACTCAGCGGCGTTGCACCCATTTTCTGTGCCTTCTGTCCTTGTTGCAGCCTGTGTGTGTGTGTGTGTGTGTGTGTGTGTGTGTGTGTGTGTGTGTGTGTGCTCTGATCTGAAGAGGAGGGCTGTGTTTCTCTGCAGGGATTTGGCCTCAGGCTCCATGTGTCTAGTGAAGATGAACACTACACGCCTTTGATTTGCCTCGTCCTTCCACTATACACACTGCTGCAAATCTCTCTCTCTCTCTCGCGTTGTGTCTCTACCTTGTGATGATGAGCATTGCAAGCCTTTGATACCTCAAATCTTTTCTGCAAGTTACCCTTCACTCTTCTTGTGCTCTGTCTCTTTTTGCCTGAAAATAATGTGTAGAAACAGCACCATCTTTCCCTTTTTCTCCATTACAGACACAGGAAGGCCTAATGCACATTACATTAATCTATTGCTGGCGAGCGAAATTGCCCTCTGGGTGGGTTAAACTCGTAGGTCAATTTGAGTGAGATGACGCATGTCATCTGATCTGGCTTCATGAACAAATGTCCAACACTACTTGGCTTTGGTGAACAGGCATTTCTGTTAGAAAGGGAGTGTCATTTAATGTCACTGATGTTTAAACATTTAATGCACACTGGTAACAAGGTTATGATCGAGTGTTTGGAGTATCCCAGTTATGTGTACATGCACATGTACAGATCACAGATCAGATAAACTCTTATTTTGGTTTCTCAAAACTCAAGTATATATAAAAAGTTAAAGATCTCTTTGTGCACAGTTAATATTCAGCTACATTACCATTAGCAGTATAGAAACAGGCAAGTTTAATGGTTTTATTGCTAATTATAAGATGATTTAGAGGTTCACTTTTTGGTAAAATGCCCTTTGTTACTGATTACTATATTATTATACAGAAAGTCTGATACTTGTAATGCAGAAACAAACATTTTGTCTTCAATTATCCTTAAATTATTACTATATTATTCCATGATGAATATGTGGAGAAGCTAACTCTAGCAGGCTGGTAACTACACCACAAACTACCACGAGAATAAGGCTCAAAACTCATACTAGTGTTTATGTAAATATAATCAATGATGACTAGAGATTAACCTGTGACAGCAGTCCCGTATGAATAAGGCAAAATCCAGGCTGGACTTGCGATCAATATGCCCAAGTCATATGCTCTCTCTTTCTCACTTGTTCTTGTGGGTTAGGATACACACAGCAAGTCTCTGATTTGTCCTCTTTTTTCCTCTCCTCTCCCTCTCTTTAGCTATACTGTTGACAGTAAAGAGTGGATGCTGTAGGCGACTCACAGATGGCCACCTTGTAAATTGTCATGAGTGGAAAGCACTTTGTGTGTACATATGTGAGAGAGAGACAGACCTATATGGCTTGACTCCAATTAGTGACCTGCACTAACACTCTCTGAGTGTGAATGAATAATTTATAGAAGCAGCACAGTCACTCTCTCTCTTTTCACTTGCTATGTCTCTCTCTGTGTCTCTCTCTCCTTCTCTGACTATTTCCATAATCATGAGGGGAAGTCCCTATGGTGGAACCTGCTGCTGGGTGGGCAGGCAGCCAACACAGGGCAAAAGTTTAGTATATAAACACAAACACTCTCACATAAACACACTAGACTGCCTTTTCTAAGTGGACTTGAGCATTTACATTCATCCCAACATCACCATCGATGGCTACATTTCTGCCAGCAGCCCTGAAACAGAAAGTCATCTGCCTTTCAATTCCCGGAAACTGTTATAGTGAGAATCGCCATCCTTGTTTCCTTGTGACATCACTGTGTAATCGCCGTGGGAAACGGACGGGTGGTGGGGGGGTGGATCATTTCCTGCACTCCCACCTCCTCACTTGTGGGTAAAAGACTTGCTCCTCGGGCTAAACTTGCACAGTTTGATACAGTCAATGAAGCTGAAAATGTGACCACTCATCTGTTTTCACTTGGGATTTACAACAGAAAAATTCTTCTAAGAGAACTGGACAATTGACCTTTGACCTTTTGAGGACATAGGAGTGGCTGCATCTGACCTATTGTCCGATGACACTTTTGTTGCAGAGGAAACAGAACGGCTACAGTAAGTTTAGTATTCCCTGCAGGGGACGAGCGTGTTGATCTGGTGCAGTGTTGCGTTGAGTTGAATTTCCCGGCTGCGTATCAGCAGACCTGGCTGTCATCCAAATAATTTGTCTTCATTAAGGCAGGGAGTTTGGCTCAGTCCAGGTTTTCATCAGTGTTGTCAGGAAGCCAACCGTGAAGGATGCGACGAATTCAGCATATGTATGTTGCTGCATGTGTGTGTGAGTGTTTTTTTTTATCATGGCAGCGTGTACACATGAGTGTGTGGTTTAAGTCTTTAGTCCCTGATGGATATGGATATTTTAGCTTCAAGCAAGGTGTACAGGGCAGTTTGTTAAACCTAATGTCCCACAAACATTTTATAGCAGTAACTACATGAGAAGTAGAAGTGTCTTATACTGTTGTCATTTATGTGCCTTTGAATTGTTTTTCCTAGTCATGACCTTTGACCTTGAAAGCACAAGAAATCTTATGTTGTATCACAGAAGAGGTTAACTACGCTGAGCTGCGCTGTTGTGGTCCTGCTTGCTAGCAAGGCCGAGCAGGGCTGCAACCCCCCTTCAACAGAGCCATGTCGTCACAGCCAGCACATTAGCTCAGGTGCAGGTGTATCATCCTAGTCACCGGATTGGCTCAAGAATGTGTCGTCATATATAAGCGATGAGAGAGAGGAGCATTTAAAGAATCACAACATCAGCTTCAGCAGTTCTCCCTCTGTTGTTGTTTTTATTGGCACTGTGAAGGAATTTTCCTTAGAGGACCCTAATGTGGGTGTCAGGTGAGGTACAAGTCATACACGTCACGCTTTGGGTCACTTGCAAACCTAGAAATGAAACGACCTCTGTGTCTCTAGCATTAGTTCATTTTGCTGTCTCCTGCAGTAGACCCGTAACAGCAGCTGTGCAGATAGGAAGATCCGTTGCTTAGACACTCAAGGAGAGTAGATTGCATTCTCTGTCTCAGACGTACATGTCACAGACTGTCTCCTCTTAAAATGTAATACATGTGACCTCCTAGTTCCAGCGTGATTTAGGTAAGCATTAGAATTCACATATTTAGACTAGAAAAGCATAACCTTGTAGGGAGAACACGTTAGACTCTATAGGGCTAGTAAGGGATAAATACTCTGGATCAGGAAGAGAAACTTCAGACTTGGTTTTGTCACTGCACTGGGTTTCACCTTGTACTTCTATCCTCAGCCGAGTCTCATTAAACATCGCTGTGTAAGACATCCTGAGTTTCCTGAAGCCTTCTTCATCATCAGAGTCGACTAGCTCACAATAATTTCCTTCATAGGCACTATGCGTCAATATAACAAAGCTGATAAAACGAACGGCAAGCACTAAGAGCTCCATTCTGAACGCTGTTGTTTACACAGAGGAGAAATGCTGTCGCTCTGATTAGGGTTAGTGGCTAGAAACGCCCCCACACGTGATCAAGATCAGCAAGGTAGGCAATGTCTTTTACTGTGCCACCCAGTGTAACCAGTAGAGTCGCATGCTCAGGGCTCTTCAGGGTAATGGCTCAGCGCAACTGCCCCCCCATAGTGGAAATACCCTAATAGTGGACTCAAACTATCCCACAGTGCACTGTAAAAAGTAGTGTACAGGTGCAAGTTACCAGTGGTCACTAACTGAGAGCCAACTACCATCATGCATTGCACAGTCAGGAAAAAAAAGGTAAATTTACATGCTGGATGATAGGACACCGCTGCAATAAATTCAACCTTCATGAAGGTTATAATGTTCAGTTTTTGTTGAAACTGAGAGGTGTTGATTCAACTGTGTGGTCATTTTCCAGGCTGCCTGTGGTTCTATTGAATTGTATTACATTTTACTGAGAAGTGTTTCTAATATTTTTTCCACCCAGTTTAAACAGTATGAATGAGGGTAGACTAATACGAAAGTAGGATTTATTGCAGGGCTTTTGTGTTACACTGCATTTGATTTAGCTTGGTGTACCTAAAAACTGTTGCCCAGTAACCTGATAAATATTGGCATACACTACTTTTTGGCATTGATTTTGGGTTATATAATACAAATTGACTTCACTATGCACTCATAGTCCTGGCACACCTAAAATATAAATAAGAAGATGAAAAGGATATAAACATCACACATAATAATGTAACAAGCATGAAACAAAAGAAATAAATCTAAAAACACAACATCTTTTTTGTCTAATTAAGAACAAAAGTGAATTATGTGTAGTATTAGAAAATGTATGACTTTGGCGACCCTGGTGGTATCAAAAGACTGCATATGGCAGATAGCAGGGCTCACCACTACCCACCTGTTTCATTTTTCTACAAACAAAAACTTATGTTATGACATATGTCATAGACACATAAAAATTCTTCACCTGGTAGCTTTAAATCTAGTTATGTTTGTTCTAATTCGTCCCACGCAGGGTGACTAAATAGCTGTTCTTTGTTCTTATTGTGGCTCCTGTTGCTCTGTTAAAACTGGGCTTGTCGGAGTAATCGTTTCTCTCATCACTGCTGATCTAAGATGAAGCACTTACCAGCACCCTCCCCTCGCTAGTTTCCATGTGTTGCATCACATCTGTAATATCCCCATTAGAAGCAGGCCGGTGTATGGTGAGGGAAATTGGGACGTTTCCACACAGGCTCCTGCTGCTTGTGTCACGGTTTGAAATCGGCATGGCCTCATGCTGTTTGCAGGCGAGGGAATGTGACTTTTTTTTAACCTCGCATAATCTTTCGTTTAACTGCCAGAGAGAAAAAGAGATTGTATCAAATCAAAATATTGTTTTCTTGCTCCTTTTTTAATCCTTGTGCTTTTTTTTGTAATGCCTTTCGTGCTCCTAATCCACTTCTGTTTTTTATATCTATTTTTGTCTCTGTTTTCAATTGTTAAAGTGATAGAATATTAATACACACACTCCCTGTCTCTCTCTCTCAGACCGAGAATGGCAGTGCCCTTCATGAGGCAGCTCTCTTTGGGAAGATGGATGTAGTTCGCCTTCTGCTTGACTCAGGTGGGTCTAAAAATGTATCCTGGTAAAACAAAAACTTTGTGAGTGTGTTTGCTTGTGTGTGTGTTTCCCTTGTTTTCCCTTCTTATTTTAACCTGCGGCTAGATGCTCCACATGTTTTCTTTTTTTTTTTTACCCAGATGGTGGGTTGAATTTGCCGTCAGGTGAACTCCAGGCATCTGTCTACTGCATTCTTTTACACTGTTATAAAATCCTGGACCTTCAGCTTTATTATTGTTTTTTATTTTTTCAGTCATATCTAGAGAAGGTGCTGAAAGTTCAACAGGTGTGGTGTCTCATTTTGATGTCACTCAACTTGATAATGGGTCAAAGGTCATGGTTTATAGTAGTGACAAAAACCAATCCCTGTGGTGTTCAGCTCCTGTTTGAATAAATCACTCACACAGAGAAATTATGTGTGTTTTTTTCACTTCATCTGAAAATGTTAGCAAATAAAAATGTGTATATAGCTATTAACACATGTAAAGGAAATGAAAAAAATAAAACTGAATTTAAAAATGTGGGGGAAAAAATACATTTTGTACATTTGCACTCCTTATATTCAGAGCAGACTGAGTCTGGACACTGTTGTCCTTTGATACCACCGCCACCACCCACCCACTTTCCTTTAGCACTTGCTGTTTCCTGCAGGACTTCCTGTGAGTGGCCATGTTCTTTTGGCCTTGATTTTATTAACATCCTGTATCAACACCGGGCTGTGCCGGCCTGATTCACTGAACTTTAACCCTACACAACCCTTCAAACGAGGGGGGAGGTAAGGGGGTTGTTGTGGGGATGCAGGATGGGCAGCCAGCCTTTCATTGTCAATCATAAACGATGCAGGGAAAGCAGCTAAGGATGTTGAAATATATAGTCAGTGCACCAAAGATATCTTTGTCATGTTTTGGATTTACTGATGAGAATTGGCACTCTTTTTTTAACCAATTTCTTTGATTCCTAACCTTGGAAATAGTAGTTTGTCAAAGCAAGCTTTAATCAAAGCCTTTTCTGGAGCTTTCAACTACATCACACAGTTTTCATTGGCAGTTGGAATTTGCTTAATTGTCTTGGATATGGCTCATTTCACATGCAAGCTTAGTAGCTGTTATGATTTAATCCAAAGCACTGTTAGAAATTCCCATCTGTTTGGGCATAAAGGAAGAGTTTGACATTTGGGGAAATACTCATTTACTTTCTTTCTGAGAGTTGGAAGAGAAGACTAATACCACTGTTATATCTCATGTCTGCATGCTAAATATGAACTACAGTTAGCTTAGCTTAGCAAAAAGACTGGAAACAGCTACCCTTGGGGGTTATGTGCCCATATTTCTTGGGCGGGACTAGTGACTTCCTGGGGTCTCTGACATTTGCTTGGTAACTGCTCCCGGCCAAAGAAATAGTCTGGCACATAAACCCCTGTAAAACGCCAAATAGTTGTTTTTACACTTTTTTTTAATGAAATGAACAAACAAGGTATAACGTATTAATTAGTGAGCTTTGGAGGTGCTGGTAGAGAGATTTTTGTACTCTTGGATGGAGCCAGGATAGCTTTTCCCCCGTTTTTCAGTCTTTATACTAAGCTAAGCTAACCTGTGGCTGGTGGTAGCTTCAAATTTACTGAACAGACATGACATCTATCCATTTCCTAAATGTCAAACAATTCCTATAAACATTAAGCACCAAAGTTCATTATTCATTCTATTTATTAATTACAAAATACAAGAGGAAATAAGGTGAAAATTCAAATTAATAAAAAGCAAGAGAAAAGCAGTCAAATGTGTAAGCAAGAAAGAGAGAAAACTGGCACATTCCATTAGGTCCAAATGTGCTTTCTCTGTTTTAATTCATTTTTCTTTAATTCATATCTTATGGTGCCCAGCAGAGTGACTGGAATTACATTTATTACGTTGAATTGGATTCATGAGCACAGGAAGGGATTAAACAGGCTAACAGTCAGGTAAATGAGGACTTATAGTGGAAGAAAGACTTTGTGTATTTTTCCTGCACATTGTTGAGTTTGTGTGTGTTGTGTGTGTGTATTTGTGTCTGTTTGGTGTGTGTGTCTTATGTGTGCATGCTCTTGAGCTTATGTGTAAGCCTTGTCTTTGTTTGTTTTTGTTCCTTGTTTCTGTGTTTTAGCTTTGTTAAATTGTGCATGTTTGTGTGAGAAAGTGAGTGTGTGCTCCTTCGTCTAGGACAAACTCTGGTCAAAAACTTGATGAAAAACATTTTATGCTGTTAGTAAAGACTCTTCATGAATTAATAAAATCCCACGTTCATCCTCTGGTGACTGCAACTCATTCATCTTTTGCTGACTGGAGTTTTGTGACTGAGTGGGTGTGTCAGCAGATTGAGTCTCAGTCTGTGCATGTACATGTGTGTAAGTGAGAGCACTGTATGGTTGTGTCTGTTGTTCAGTGTGTCTTTTTTAGCAAGGATGACTAGGTTTATCTTGTTTGCCAAAGTCATGGGTGTTGTGGTTTGACCTTTGCCCTGCTGTTCATGGGAATGAATGCTTATACTGTACTTTTTGTGTGTGTGTGTTTGCTTGTGTGTTTGTGTTTGTGTCAGGGATCGACACCAATCTGAGAGACAGCCAGGGGAGAACAGCTCTGGAGATCCTGAGAGAACATCCTGCAATGCAATCCCAGCAGATCACTGCTCTTATCCAAGGTACAGTAAGACACACACTTTAGATTTAGATGAGTTTCACTTGAGAAATTGGGTCATTATTGCAGGAGCAAAAAATAGAATACTCATGTACAGTAAATGTAGTAGAACATAATGAAGACTAAAGATACAGTATTGACAGTTTTATAGATTTACAGGGTTTTTCATGTACAGATTAGAAACTTACAGGTGCAAGAGCATGAACAGGTGTCGAGATTTAAATGTCCTGAACTTTGCAGCTGCACTAAAACTCTAACAGATATGTCCTTTGGACTTTACTGTGTGAATTGATGCATTTGTAGAAATAGAAGTCTTATCTACTCAAAGAGACGATGTTCGATAGTTGGTGTGGACTGGCTGTAGGTGACATTTAAGTATGCACTTGATGAATCCTGCAGACATGTTGACATGCAGTGTGTGTATATATAGGCTGTAAAAATGTGAAAGGGCCACATTTTGAGATGTTTTTAACATGTGGATGTAGAGTATGACATTGTGACCGTTGTTGCATGCGGATGTGATTCAGTTGGGAAATCTTGTTTTCCAGGAAGTTTATCTTCTATTGGGGAAACAATGGGATCTCCTCTGTGTGTGTGTGTGTGTGTGTGTATGTGTGTGTTCACTTGCTGCAGTGGGATAGTTAGACAACTCAGGCCCTGTAAATGTTGTCCTTGATATTCCCACAATACAGTGTTCTTCCAAATTCACTTCCATTGTCTTACTGTTCAAGTTGGATATTGAATAAGGTGGTTGTCGATGTTTTCTGGAATTTGTGACAAAATTCATAGCTGCTGATTGTTTTGTTGAAGTATTTCATTTTAATGGATAATAGAGTGCTTGATGGTGGCAGTTTTGGCGTCTACTATACATTGAATTTGTTCAGACCCACGATGTACAGTATATACTGTTTTAGGAGTCAAAATCACAATCACTCATAAGCAGTTATAATAGATGTCCAGGAATCTGCACAGTAACAGAAACATTGCAATGTATCAGCACCTACTGTTATAAGATCTGTACTGGCACACATTGTGCAAGAACAGCATATAGACTAGGATAGATATAGACAGGAGTTGGACTACTACGCCTACCAAACATGAAGCAGAAGGAAAGAGTGAGTAGGTGAAGATGGGAGGTGAATGGGCTCAAATGTGCAAAACATAGAAATAGTAAGTCATATCCAACATACTGTACATACATATAAATATGTATGTACAGTATAAGTATATAAAACATATATAGTACCTTCATAGAAGTAGCCCCCTTGTTTTATCCAGCCATTAGTCCAAAACCCAAAGGTAATCAGTTTACTATATATGACACAGAAAAACAACAAATCACATGATGGGAGGAGCAGGAGGAGGTAATTTTTTGTTGCATACGTGTACATGAAGATAGTAAGAGCAAGCTCACAAAATCAGACATTTTTCATTATGCGACTTAAATGTCCGGCACAAATTCAAGCAAAAGAAAAATAAGTTTGAGTTTTAGTGTTTTCACTTTTTTTTTCAGTCTTCCTCATCTTGGTCCACCTGCCATTAAAAGGCCTGTTTTGGCTCTCTTGTTTACTGCTGTGTGTTTTGTGTGTGACCAGTGATTGTTAGTGTGAGTTTGCTCCACAGTCCCCGTTGCCCAAAGATTCTCCATATTGCACCTTCTAAAGACAGTGTTGTCGTGAGGTGATTATGAGGCTCAGTATGAACGCTATAATCTGTGGCTTGGAGGCCTTCACTATCTGTCCTTGTGTAATCTGTGGGTGTATGTAAGGCACGCAGTTACAGATGATTTAAAGAGAGTGAGATAAAGGCTGACAGAAATGGAGGGATAGAGGGATGAGGACAATATGTCAGAGCCTAAATTAACAGCGAGTTGGTCTTAACTAGAGGGCAAAGATTGAAAGGGGAACACAGACTGAATCTCAGGAATGTTACAAATTGGCCACAGCTAGAAAATAACAGATATAAAGTTGATATTGAACCAGGGAAAACACAGTGATGCAAAGCAAATGTAGTTAGAATTGGTGATTCCAGTTTCCCATGTCATGTTTAGAGCTCAAAGAATCTGATATATACAAATGAGGAAAAAAGGGTCATCAAGTTTCCCCTTTTTATTTCCCCTCAAGTAGTTTTAAAGCTGCACTTATCAATTTTTTTATATTAACAAAGGATCAAGTGATGATGTGTAATGTGAAAGTGGTTGCTCGTGGTGAAGAATCACCTGATTCTGCTGTTCCTCTCAGCTCTATGGAGGGTTTTAGCGTCTTTCAGTTCATTGTTTTGGTTTTATGGCCCGTAACATAACTGTTTTGGTTCAGTCTTACAGCTCTCATCAACTTTGTTTCCAGTGGCAGCAGACAGCTGTTTTCAGCAACAAAGCTTTAAAAAGGCACTGTATGTTACCTGCCCCACACCAAACAGCAGACAGATAAAGTTAGCAACTAGCTGGTGAATATAGTGGAGCATTTAGCTGATAAAGAGCAAGACATTTTCTCAGGAGTTGATGGAGAGAAAAACAGAGCTAAAAGGAGAGTAAATAGTGGACTTAAATTTGTCAGGTGGCCAGAAACACGACTCCAAACGAATGCTAATGTTGCTCCATGTCTGCTGTATGTGTAAATAGACAACTGTTTGCTAACATGTCTGCCACAACAACTTTATAAGGTGTCAATGTTGTGTTTACAGCTTGTTCTGTTTCCCCTAAGTGGCCACACAAATCAATTATTGCTGCTTTAAGTTATGAAAAATCATTTTGGTCCACAATGTTGGACATCATATACAAATTTCCTGTGTGCACTGATGTGATAGTGAGCTGCTGTAACAAAAGAGTTTCCCCTCGGGGATCAGTAAAGTATTTCTGATATTTTGTGTTAGCTTGTTCCAGCTCTTTATTGAAGCTACAGTAAACCCAAGACTGCATGATTTTTTTTTTTATGGCATTACTATCTCATCAAGTGGAAACATTCTAGATGTCTTGCATACTATGTTGTACACATTTCCCCAACATTCAGCTTGACATATTTGGTTTTAAATAGAGCTTGGCTGCACAGGATGAGCTTCTACTGACTGGCCAGTGGTGGGTCAGTAGGGTTGAATATGTTAAATGTCTTTTTTCACTTGAACTTTATCCAGTATCCTTTGAATTCTGCTGCTCAAATCCTGAGCAGTGCAAATAAAATACTGTGCCTTTTTGTGACTCAGAATATTTGTAAATATGCAGTGATCACGATGATTATGAAACTAAAGACAATAAAATGTCCAGAATCAAAGATGGAAACACTTTTAAAGACATGAATAGACCACTTGTAGCTTTTTAAATGTCATGTGATAGTAGATATTGGTCAAGAATAGAAGACATCAAAATCTAATCTCAGCAAACCAGTGCTGGAAACGGAGAGATTTTTGGACTTTAGCATACATAGGAGACTGAATGTGTTTGTGAGGGCGAGGAAGAAAGAGAGGGAGAGTGAGGGAGAAAAAGGACACAGCTGTGACTTAGTAAAAAGATCAGCTGCATGCCATTTCCTGTTGGAGAGGAGTTAGAAAAGGACACACACACAAAGACCAAAAGACCTGTCATTTACTCAATTGTAGCAGCTGAGGGGCTTTCTGGTTGCCACAGGCACCTAATTATGAATAGATTCTCATTTGATTTACAGAGCATGAGTCATCCTACTGTTCGAATTCATTAACAGTTCACTTTTTACTGCCCAGCAGCAACTGGTTATGTACTTCAGTGCAGTGCAGTAGTTTATCTGTAGCACCAGGCTGTATGTCTTCTGCTGTTTATGAAGAATCTGAAGTTTGAGTACAGGGGAATAAAACTGTCTAAGCATTTTAATCCTTCCTTTCTGACTCTGATACACATTCCCATACATATTTCTATGCAAATGTTGTGTATCATAATTATTGAGCTGAATGTCAAAATTTATAGTAGTAGAAAACTACACACACACTTTCCTGACATTTAATAGGGTTCCTCATTAGGACTCTGCAGGGAATCTGCCACATGATTTCTCTGTGTAATTGTGTTTGTGTGTTTTTGGCTGCTAATGCCTCACTTAAGCAAGTTTATTATTGAGTCGTCAACCTATTTTCTGCCTGCACACCTGAATCTGCTTTCTCTTCTCTTCCTCCTCCCTCCTTCCTACCCACTTCTTTTCCCACATAATTCTTATCTTTTGCTTTTATGAACAGCAGAGCTCTATTTGCAGAAGCTGTGAAGTGAATTTGCAGTGTGGAGAAAAGTGCGAATTGAATGCAGCACAAGCTGTTTACCATGCTGATGGTTGTGCTATTATATTGATCTAGTAAAATGCCTCTGAAATGCTTTTCCTCCCTTATCCTTCTCCACCCTCCCACCACCATCACATTCTCCTCCAAATTCTTCTTTGGGCCTATGTCTCTTTCTCCTCTTTCTTCCTGTTTCCCCAACATATTTCTACTTTCCCCCTCTTTCTTGTCTTTCATCTTGTCTCACCCTCCACCTTCTGACCCCTTCTCATCACTTTGTCCCCATGTCTCTTTAGAATATATGATGGATGAGATGGAGAGGATGAGTATCGTGGAGGAGTCTGTTCGCAAGTGTCCCATCCCTGCACCTCGAACCTCCGTTCCATCGCCCTCTGCCTCCCCCTCCCTCAGACACAAGAGTGAGTAAACACACACATACACAATTGTGTACCACAATACATTAATTACAGAGATTCAGGGTGCTCATAAAGACATTTTTATTATTTTCTGACCAGAAATGTTTCAATCCAAAAAAGACAAAGTGGTAGAAAATAAGATTTTCTTTTGAGAAAGGGACAGAAACCAGCAGCATAGATGTTGAATAACAACTCATACTGGAAATTACATTTTGCATGAGGTTCAGAATATGTTTTAAAATATGCCAAACATCTCAGAAATAATCAGATAAAAAATGCATTCATATAAGTAAAGGAAATATACTGAAGGCCAACTCTGCAGCCCAGAGGAAGAATTAATCTTTCAACGATAATATATTTAAGCTGATTTTTGTGCATTTATATATCTTTTTATGTGGGAGAAATGTACCTCCTAAACTTGATCTGAAGTAGTATTTATTTCTGCAGTATGGGCAAACAATGCAATATAAATCCAGCCATGGACAGCAGCTCCTTTAGTGGAGAAAAACACTTACTACCTTTCTGATCAGACATACATTTCCCCTGTCTAGCGCTGCCCCCTGTGTTAGAATAAGACATTGCAACAAGCTGAGCTGCTGATAAACTGTCCTCTCTCATTGACTGTCAGCAGATACTATAATTACCTCCGATACTCTTGGAGGGGGGTGAGAGAACGTGATTAGCACAGTTTGCTCCTCAGAATGTGCCTGAATGCGACTTTGAACACATCAGCAGTGTAGAAGGTGTTTTGAAACCAATAGTTCTGTCTTTGCTTTTTGGCAAAGGTTGATTCTGGTGATAAAGCAGGCTAACAAGTTTAACAAGGCTAGTAACTTTTTTTACTAGCAGTGATAGAGACTGGTTTCATACTAATGCTTTAAGGAACTTTGGATGTATTTCTTACTTAGCCCCCTCTCTCTTCCTCCCTCCTCTCCCCAGATGATGCTGTGACAAGTGAGCTGTCCAAGCTGCTCCACGAGATCAAAAAGTGCCGGGACAGGGACTATTCCTTCGAGGAGCTCTGCCACACCATCTCCTCCCACTCCATGGACAGCTTTGGCAGTGGGCGTCTCTCTGACGAGGAGCGCTCAGATAGACCCAACGGCACCCTGACCCGAGTCAGCAAGGTACAGTGCTCAGTTGCATTTGAAGGAGTCTGGTCTTTTGGAGAACTTACTTTGTAGACAGAAAAACCACACAGACCCCCAGTCCCTGCTGTGCATAAAAGAAGTGCATAAAAGCAGGCTTTTCTCTGTTAAACTAAAAGCATGTGCATGCATGTCTATCAACTCTGCATCATGTGTTTGTGTCATTTTTTGGAGGTTTTATCACTACAAATGTTCCAAATGTGTCAAAGATCTTTTACTGAAATAAATGCTTGTACTTTGTCTATGTTGACAACAGAGGGCAGTATCAGAAAGACTGATGCCTTTGAGCTGGCTTGTCCAATTGGGTATTCACTTATTGCTGCTGAACCACAACAGCTTCTGTTTGTTGTTTGCCTGAACTTGTTTAGAATTGTAATTATTCTTTGTGCTCAAACAGCCATTCACAGCCTGCAGAC
Source organism: Siniperca chuatsi (assembly GCF_020085105.1). Lineage (NCBI taxonomy): Eukaryota > Metazoa > Chordata > Actinopteri > Centrarchiformes > Sinipercidae > Siniperca > Siniperca chuatsi. The sequence continues at coordinate 7,893,573 of NC_058064.1, forward strand.
ATTGTTTTCCTTGACCTTGCTTCTTCTTATTTGGCGCCTTTTTATACTGAAATATTGTTAGTCGAATCTACTTCACTTGTTTTCTCTCTCTCCACACTTTCTCAGTCACACACACAGAGGAAAACTGATTAGACCTTATTGGTTTGAATTCCATTTTGGGGGTGAAATAGCTGACTTTTATTTGTATTTGCCAAGAGAATCACAGCTGCAGTTTAATATTAACAACCAGCGCAGCGTGATGGGGAGGCTCTGAGCTTCTTCAGTTCCACTATCCAGGAAGTGAGACGCACTGCAGGACACGGAGCTCATCTATCACACTGACCCCTCCCCCCCCGGGCCAGCCATGTTTCCCACGTTTGTTTCTACTTTTCTTTCTGTTTCTCAACTTCTCGCTCACCTACATCAACACACACCTCAGTGAAGGAATATTGTGACACTGATCATTACCTTTTCCATTACTGTAATAAGCTGAACATGGAAGCAAGCTGAGGTATTTTTACATACAGTGCAGCAGGCGTTCAAACCTGCTGAGGCTTACACACGTGCATGTGCGCTGAACACACACACCTCTGCTCACTTAGGCTTTAATTATCTCAATCCATCTTGTGTCCCTCTCTCTCTCTCTATAAGTACCAATTTGTATTCCATTACTGACATTCGCAGTGTGTTTGAGTGTTTATGTGCCCCCGGGCTACTGTCTGTACATGTGGCCGGAGCCATTAGTATGTGATTTGATGTGTCTTTTACTCATGAATAAAACATAAAATAAAAAAACATGACAGCACACACATACACACACACAAACGCAATGCAGGCTTCTCACATTACCATGGTACCCATTGTGTGTAAACCGAGGAATAATGGAAATACATGTTTGTGTGTGTGTGCATGTCCTGTATTCAAATGAGTACTTAAACCTATATGTGTCTTTTAAAGACAATTCCACTGTTTTACTGACACTGGTAATATTTTCTGCTGATATTTATACAGTATCTTTGAACTCACCCATTTTCCATAGAAACACAAAGGCTGCCAATAAAGATTATTTTCAATATTTAGTCTGTTAAATGTATTAATCAAATAATAATTTAGTTAGTTAGTAATTATTCAAATAGCTTATCAAATAGCTTATTTTGTCCAACCAACAGTCCAAACCCCAAAAGTATTATATTTACAATGATATAAAACAGAGAAAAGCAGCAAATTCTCATATTTGAGAAGCTGGAACCAGAAAGGTTTGGCATTTTTGCTTCTTGATTAATTTTCTGTTGTTTTTACATTCATTATATTTAGTTAGAATTTTTGCCTTTTCAGGTTAAAAAATGGGTCTGAAGCAGTGTTTAGACTGAAATACAAATGTTACTCATTTATACATTTGGTTTAAATGTTTAAGGCTCATTATTTTTTTTTACTTTTTTTCTGAAATTATTTTCTTTATAGAGGAAAAAAAGATTTATTTTAATATTAAAACATGAAAATTAGATTTAACAACAGCCATGCCAAACTGACATGGTGAGACTCGTAAATATTACCTGCTAATAATCAGCAACAAGCAGCAACCTCCTGGGATGAAAAATTAAGCCAACAGCCTCACAGAGGTTGCCACTTGATGCTAACATGCTCACAGTAACAATGCTAACATACTGATTTTTAGCAGGTAATATTTACGACTCTCACCATCTCACTTTAGCCTCTTAGCATGCTAACACTTGCTAATTAGCACTAACAATACAGCTTGAGGGTATATTGTCATAAACCAAAGTAATTTTGATCTGATTACTGTGCTAGATGAAACATTTCACAGCAATCATCTAATTATTGTCAAGATATTTCACTCTGAACCAAAAATGTCAACCAGCTGGCAATACTAGAGGAAACGTTGGTGAGGTAATCCCCTGCTTCATCCTATGTTCATCCTCTGCTGAGCAGATATAGACCAATATATGTAAAAAATTTCATGGCAATCCATCTAATAGTTGTAGAGACAGTTCAGTCTGGACCAACCAACCGACATTGCCATACGTGGAGCCTAGTGTGGCTAAAAAGATAAAAAATACAAAAATCTGTGTGAACATCACATTTTAAATTTTATCAACACAAACACTCTAAATCTAACCATTTATTGTTTTTTAATTTATTTTTAGATACTCTGGTAGTTAATCAACTGCTCATGTGCCTTTTGTGTCTGTTTTTTTCTGTTTCTATAACTGGAAACTGAGCTGTGTTACGAGAGAACCATATTTACAGTAAACTGTTAACAGTGTCTTCTGGCAGCAGGAAAATATTTGAATGTGTGGGGACATAAATCTGGGTGGAAATTAGTTCAAATTGATCTGCTTTAAAAAGAATTACTTTTCAGAGTCAGATTATGTCAAATGATGAATCACATTTTTGGTTTCCGCCATCAAATGAACTAAGCCAATTTGTTAACAAGCCTTCAAAATGGGCACACACAGACATTAAAAACATCCTAGTTAAATAGAAGAAATTCTCAAAATAGTAATCTAGCTCTTCAAAGGTTTCCCGCAGACAACTAATGTAATATTGATCAGTTATGCACTCCTCAGTAATGAATAATTAATGGTGTCCTTTTTATTGAACACTGGCTGATATCTGATTTTTACTGTAACGAAGGGATATATCTGTCTATTGTTCATGTATACTGTGCAGTATGTGTATACGAGGACTGCAGTCCATTTTACATCAATCAATATTCCAGTGTTGCAGAGGGCCCTTTGCAATCTGGAGCGATTGGTGACCTTTTGGTTTCAGCCTCATTTTCTGCCTCTATCTCCAGTCTCGCTGCTGCTTTTCCCATCTGTCCTCCCCTTCCTCTGTATCTTCTCTCAGTTTAATTTCTCACAGTTTTCTTCTTGCCTATATTAAAAGCTAGATGTTAGACACTGGGGTGACATCATCTCTCTATGTAATCTGCTGTGACCTGCGTCGTTTTCTGCATCATATGGTTCACTGAGATATCAGGTGGGCTGTATCGGCCTCTGACACCTCATGCCACAGAGCTCATCCACGCACCTGCCTCCTGGGAGCCAATGAGCCCTAGGAAAGGACACTGTGTGCGTGTGTGTGTGTTGTTCTGCTGTTCCTGCTACTTTTCTCTTTTCTGGTTAACTCATTGTGACACCCAGAGCAGTAATGCAAAGGCATTTCCACTTTAAATGCTGTGTCACTTGTTTGAATCACTTTATAAATCTCTGTGGGTTTGTCACTGCGAGCGACCCCTTTCACATCACACCTTTTCATTTGATAAATTGTTAATGTAAAAAATATTGATTAAAGCAGCTTTAGAAATAACTTCACTTTGCCTTCTGTCCTTAGAAATCTCTTCTCACACTGTATAAATAAACTTTAGTTCAGTTTTAATTTCCCAGTTCTTAGATAATGCAATCGCTGATTAATCTGACCTTTGACCTCCTTACTATATTGGTTACTTGTTATGTTGGCGATCTCGTAATTTAATAGTTTTTTCATATTTGTGCTTACAGCGACCGACCCCGCCTCTCGCCGCAGCCCTGGAAGAGGATGAGGTAGAAAAGAGTTGCGGCCCTGCTGGATTCTGGGAGGCTCTGACACCCTGCAACGGCTGCCACAACCTGGGCTTTTCCAGCCTGTCACAGGTACACACACTCACACGTGCAAGCACATGCACGCACACAGCCTGAATTAGCCTACTGTAACTGGACGACTCTCACTTAAATTACAGCAAGTATTTTCACTGCTTATTTGTATTATATTGTATTTTATAGTGTGCACATAATGGAACTTATAGAACATAATAATCATACCACTTCCGTTTGTCACCTGGTGTTGTGCAGCATATATGCATGCACACACACGTTGCCTCACTTCATTGAAATTACAGGCTAGTGATATTGCCATTGTTCTGAGTCAATACTTTCACTGGTTACCTTGGGAACGCAGTGAATGAGCTGTCACCAGAGAGACTGGCTCTCCTGGCAGCTCTGTATACTCAGTATCTGTCTCTTTCCTGCTCTCATGCTTGTTCTGTCTATCTTTCATCTTCACGTTCTCTCTCCTTATCTGAATTTTCCCAAAATCTCCTTATCTTTCCAGTTTTGAAGCTTTTACCTTTAGGAGTAGGCCTTGGTTCATGAACTTTGAATGAATAACAGTCAACTGAAATACCTGTTACAATGAGATCACATGAAAGGATAATCATCCCTGTGTGGGAAATGTGAATATTGCAGCAGCAAAGTACTATGGTGTAGAATATAAATGTGACTTTTAGCATTTGACTGAAATAATTTTTCTTTTTCTTGACCAATACCAGCATGATTTTTCTGTGAGAAAAGTCATGTCTTATCTCTGATATCAACAATTCATATGAGCACACAGTACTCCTTAGCGTATCTTACATCTGCAGCACAGACAGAGCATTTGACAGCTTAAATAGACCACCTAATTAAATTGGGGATGTTGGATCTGTGTAAAAATTAGTGAGTGCAGGCTTTGTGTTGAATGTTGATAGCTATTGCTCTTTCTACTGTATGTTAATTATCAAAAAATCACATACTAACATGTCTACCTACCAATTTAAAACCAGACAAATGTAAATACACATGTACAAATGAGACTATGAGAAGTTATGGATTACTGTACAGCATTACAAGGGTGTGCAAAAATGGCTTTGACAAAAAAAGAGAAGTATATACACCTTTCAACATATTTATGAGCTTAAGGCCAACAGCAGTAAGTTGCACTTGAAAGGATTTGTACTTAAAGCCCTTTTATGAGCCTAAATCACAAAGTGAGGCTGCAATGTGAGTCTCCTATCCCCATTGATGTAGACTTCATATATTTACCCTCCTTGCCCAAATGAAATATTAATGTTAGGTATGGTGAATTAACCACCCACAAATCCATGAAAAACTTGCTTGTTACACACTTCCTGCACAGCAAGTTTATTGATCTATCTGCTTACATGGCAAATGTGTATACATTGTGTACATATTCTCTTTTTTCTCCTCCATTTGAATCATATGTTTTTTTTCTTTAGTCATTCAGATGTTTTTATTTTGAATATTTAATTTTTTTTAGTATTTCAGTCTTACTGTATTTCTCAAAATATAGTGTATATTTTATACTGAATATACACAATACAATGATACTGCCCAGTAAAATACTGTACATTAGTAGCGCAAATCAGTAGATAATGATACTGTATATGCTGTACAGTAAGGTGAAAGATTGTCCTTCAAATATAATTAACTGTACATTGGATATATTTACACCCACAGGAAGAGGTCTGTTATATAATATGAGTTAAGATAGCAAAATAAATGCATTTAAAGCATATGGTAAACTAGAGGGTCTGAAAAGTGTCTTTGTGGCCCCAGTCTGAAGTTTCCAACCAGCAAAACCTTTTTGGGGATGAAAGGCAAGGCAATACTTGAAAATTACCATTGAGGTAAAATTATACGACTTCAGTCTATCACCTCATCAAGATAGCTTTGAACTGGCTCCACAGTCATGACAAAAGAAAAATACACAAACATAAGTTTGAAGTTGTCCCAATTCTATCTTTATTAGCTTGAGGGGAAAATAATTATAACTCCATACAGAGAAAGCTTAGTTCACCAACTTTAGATCTTGTGCATCTCTCATACCTTTTGTACCTGAGTATACCCACTGATAAAGTATGTTGCATGAATTGTAGTTCCTCTGACACTTGTTACCCCTCAATGCCAATGTGTGAAGTATCCTGTTGTACCTTTTAACCAAAACTCTAGAAAAGAAAGCTTAATCCAAACTCTTTTTTTCTTCCGTCCTTCCTTCCTCACCCCAAGCCCTTCGTGCTGCGTATATAAGTGTGGCTAAGTGTGTGCAGATGAGAGTGTTTAGCGGTGAGATGCATGCTGGCTCAAACAGCAGGACATCTGACATTTACAACACAACAGACCCTCTGTCTTGTATACTGGCAGCCTGCCTGACTGACTGGCATGCCGCCTGGAGAGGTTTGCACCTGGATGAATGTGTGTGTGTGTGTGTGTGTGTGTGTGTGTGTGTGTGTGTGTGAACAAAAATGTTGGTGCGTAGAAAAAAAAAGAGCCTTTGTGTATGTTAGGTGTATGGTGGCATCAGCTTTGGTATGTGTGTGCATGTGTGTCTGAATTTGGCAAGACATTTTGAATTTGCATAAGTGGGTTTGTGTGTGTGGGTTTTATTAAAGAAGGAAGGAACAGAGTGAGTGAGGAAAGATAAATTGAGTTGTTGTTGCATAATTAAGTTAGTACCGTGCTAATTTGCCCTGTGTAATTGTGAATAAACAGAGTCAACATAAACAGAGAAGCTGGTGCATCCCCTCTGAGGATGAATGGACTAAGTGAAACACTCTCATGCTGCGGTTTCTCCCATCATTTCCCATCCTTCCTTCTTATTATCCCACATGAGATCTGTCAACCTAATTCTTTTTTAGCTTGTTTTCTATCATCCCTCTCTATCCCATGTTCATCTCTCTCTCTTCTATCTTTCACTTTATATTTCAGTAGAAGTGTTTTAACCTTTTGTATCGATTGTCTGAGCGCTCAGTTTTCTGGTTGTCCAGCTGTCACTCAAGACTGTCTGTCAAAGAACTGGACTTGACTAACAAGTGATACAGAAAAGGTCCCTGTACTAAAAACTTCAGATTCACTGCTTAAAACAGTAGTTTAGATTGAGTTTTATGTAATTTTTAAAAATGTATGTGTAAAGCCAAATGGATTTCTGTCACACACAAGGTATTAATGTCATCTAGTGTTCTTTCTTAGTATATCATTTGTATTTTTAATGTGTAAAGAACCTATGTAAAGGCCCCCAAACAGTTTTTTGATGGCATCCTACATACATTTCTGCAAAAGAACAATTAAGGATTTTAGTTATTTAACATGAGAGATTTTGTTTTGTCTCTTTAGCTGCTTAATGCTCCAGTTTGTTCACCAGATAGTTGCTAACTGTGTCTGTCTGCTGTTTGTGGGTTTTTAGAGCTTTTTCGAGATCACTTTCACATGCAATTATAACCTTGTGATCCATTGTTAATATAAACATATTGATTATAGCAACTTTAAGATTTGAAACCAAGTTTTCAGGCGCTTTAAAATACTATAGTGTTTGAGTTGAAATTAAGTAATTTTGGTCTTGCATTGTATTTGGTACACCTTAGAAAAGCCTCTCCATATAATGCAGTACAATATAACAGGACCACAAACTACATTCTCTAAAATGTAGTTGAATCAACACCTCTCTTAAAACAGAAACTGAACAATGTCATGATGTTAGTATCTTTTGCAGAAATATTGTATTAGCCTGCATTAGTTTTAGCTATGTGTATCTTATAAACTGGCAATTGAGTGTTTGTGTGTCTGTGTGTGTATTGTATATGTCTGTGTGAGTGTGCACGTGCCTAAGCAGGTGCATGCACAAGTTATATGAATGTGATTACTAGTGATCGTTTGTGTGTGTGTGTGTGTGTGTGTGTGTGTCTACACAGTACACGTGTCAGAAGAGTGCACTCTGTTCCAAGCTAATGAATTTTGCATGTCATTGCAGTCTGTCACATGTTTATGTTTGTGTGTGCGCGCATGCGGGCATACATGCCTACATGCCTACATAAGGAAGCTTCCCTTGTTGTGAATTTTCTTCGCCAGCCACAGGTTTCCTCCCACCATCGCCATGTGAACGCCGACTGACGCCAAAGTGTGTGTGGAGGAGGTTTCCTCTGCGACATTGACTTTAAGAAAGAAGTTCAGAACTCACTTGCAGAAACCTTGAAAGCAAAACAGAGAGATTGAAAAGGGAGAAAGATAATAAACGAATGCAAGAAAAAGATTCAGATAGAGAGAGGTCGGCAGGGTTGCCAGGCAACCTAGAAATTCATGAAATGTCAGTCGTAGGATGTCCACCATTGACAAATCTCAGACACCATCAGCACAGGTGCGTCACAGTGTTGCGCGCGCGCACACACGTCAGCGTTTCCCAACTGTGTCTCTGATCTTCACTCCTCTTTTAATGTTCTCAGCCCGGGAAGTTTTAAGGAGTTGGGGGGAGGGGGGCAGGTCTGTGTTGCACTGGCAGAGGTTAGGATCAGAAAACCAAGAGGGCTCTTAAAGATGTTAAGGAACATCAAAGGAAGGTGTTTCTGAGAGGGCAGGGATTATATGGAGAGCTTTATAAGCCTGTAAATGAAGGACTTCATGTGCTCTGTGGGAGATTGGGAGAGGTTTTTGATTTAATCTATTATACAGTTTGGGATCATATGTTTTCAAATGATATAATAATTTTGTAAAGTTCAATATTGTCGTGTTAGGCTGTAATAATAATGCCGTGATATATTTAAAGTAATAGTTTGACTAGCTGTTTCCGCCTGTTTGTAGTCTTTAGTCTTTAAGTTCAAATAACCGGCTTATTTACCGTGCAGACATGAGAGTGGTATTGATCTTGTCACCTAACTTTCTGCAAGAGTGAATAAGCGTATTTCCCAAAATGTAAAACTATTTCTATGACAAAAAGTAAAAAACAACATTAACGCTGAAGGCATAAAACGTGCAACAAGTGTAAAGTTTTACTTTACACTTGAACTTCCTGGAAAACTGCTCCTTCTTGGAAAATAGTGACTGTGCCCGAAATCATTCCTATCCCTGTATGTAGATGGAGACCATTTTTTGATACAGCCAATCAAATCTTGCATAAAGCAGTAATGAGCGACCAAACATTCACCTGGGAAATGTGCACTGCTAATGTCAGTTTGCAGGCTAGATAGCTGATTAGCTGTTTAGCTGCAGCACATTAAACAGCATGTAAACATACCTGCAAATGTCACTTTGGTCCGGTTAGATGGTGTGGTTCTCACTCTTCAATATCACTGCTGTCCAACACACTGTCTGCCTATGACAGCGCAAGTTTGTTTACTTACTCTTCAGTTCTCTATGGTGTAACATCGACACTCTGCCAGGCTGCCAGCTGCTGTCAATCAAACATGGACACGCCCCTCCGGTTGGCTGAGACAAAAAGGAGCTTTTCTGATATTTCACAAAAGACCTTATTTCTTCCTTTTTTAATAATTAAAACTTTTATCAGTACAGTTAAAAAACAAATTGACATTATTTTTGAAAAGGGATGACTAACTAAAACTCCACAATGCATATATACGTGTGTTGGCGTATTTATTGGGGTAAAAATGTGAACGAGTTTACCTTAATAAACATGAAGTGCCAGGAGAAGCTGGTGCTGAACACCATCATGCCAGCTGTCATCTACAGCTTGACCACCAGCAGTTCGCCTACAATGCCAGGAGGGGACCTGAGGTTGAAATAGCATGTCTTCTCCACCCCCTGCTACAAAATCTGAAATCACCAGGCAACTTTGTCAGAATCCTCTTCATCGACTTCAGTTATGCATCCAACACCATCCAGCGTCATCAATTCTCATGCACTGAATATACAACTGCCTCAGTAACAGACTGTAAGGGTTGGCACAGTAACATGTCTAACCATCACCACCAGCACTGGACCACCACAAGGCTGTCTCATTTAACATCACCTACATTTATTAAGTGTTTTCAGAAGTGAGCTTACTGAACACACTGCAGGATGTTAAAACATATTGTGGGTTTGCCAAGTTGTATAAAATCACAGAAATGAATATATTTCAGTTAATTATTCATTTTATTAGCTTAAAACACAAATTAAAATGTTAAACAACAAAAATTCAAAGAGCCTAATTCTTTATCCTACTCTTTCTGCTGCTCTCTGTCTCTCTGCGGGACGTGATGCAGCTCTGTGCTTACAGTTAGTTCTTGTTAATGGCTTTATGCTCTATAGACTCTGCAGCTATAGACTACCTTCCTGTCAACCTAACCTTCACACACAGCTATAGTCAAATACTTTTTACTGAAACAGATTGGCACACACACACATGCTGCCCTTGAGTACTTGGAGATGTTCCCTGTGTGTGTGTGTGTGTGTGTGTGTGTGTGTAGTCTGACATCCCGCTGGAGTTCAGATATCTTGTTGTCCTGAGGTAAACAGGAAAAGGGAGAAAAGATTGGAGAAAGAGGAGCAGGAGCTACACGAAAAAAAGACCACCAACAGGAAAAAGTGTGTCCCACAGTACGAGTATTACTGTATACTGTAACACAACAACCGTTCCACTGGTGTTGAAGTGCTCTTGAGCAAGGTGTTCAAGCCAAAATGTTTCAGATGAGCCAACAGATTGGTGGAATTTATGCAATCGTTTAGTGTTGAAACCAAGCTGACATTCCAGGTATTAGCACGTAAAACACACACATTCACACACACACACACACACACACACAGGTGAAAGGGAGAGATAAGGGGAACATGTGTTTATGTGTATAAATGAATTAATTCTTTCCCTCATATTTAAACAAGACAAACAAGATGAGTGATTTACTTAGTTCATATTTAAAGAACATTCATTGTGCATGTGCAGACGTGTGTAATATCTTGCATGAGTCTTGATGTAAATGTGGAGTTAATATTTCATATAAAACATGACTTGTAAATATTCAGAGCTAATGTTGTTAGCACACAGTTGCTGTTTTTCCCTCATCTTCCTCCTGGAAACATGGTTATGCAAAGACAGGGTTGGGGGGGGGAAAGCTCATTGTAATGGGTTTTTGTCATTTTGAGTGATTGTTTCTAACACTAACAGGTTTATTGAGAGATACTGACGCAGCAGCAGGGTGATGTAGCATTACCCTACAGGGATCAATAAAGTTTCATCAGTAGTCTAATGATTTATAAGTCACTATAAAAGAGTGGGTCACTGTTAAAGACATACACTTATTTGCTTTCATGCTGGGAGTTAGATGAGAAGATTGATGCTTCTCATGTTTGTACGGTAAACATGAAGCTCTGTCCTAGGGGTAAACAAGCCCCCAAGAGTTTACAGCCATGTTAGCGGCTCTGTGAGGTTGTACTTTGGTACAAGAATGATATCATGAATGCTGTGAGCTAAATGTTAATGTCAAAATGATAACATGCTCACAATGACAATGCTGATGTTTAGCAGGTATAATGTTCATCATCTTAGTTTAGTATGCTAACATTTGCTAATTAGCACTGAACACAAAGTATTCAATTCGATTTTATTTACATAGCGCCAATTTATAACAGAAGTTATATCATTGCACTTTTCCTATAGAGCAGGTCTAGACCGTACTCTTTTTAATAGTGTTTACAGTTAGTACAGCTGAGGCTGATGGCAATGGGCTTACTTATGCAGGTATTTGAGATATTTCAGTCGGGATCAAAGTGGTGGACCAACCGACTGGCTGGCCGACCAACATCGTCATTCATATAGCTAAAAATCTGCCTACCTGTACCTCTAAAGATCACTAATTAACACATGTATTTTTTTGTTTATTTAATCCAAACAAGATAATACAACTTATCTAAGTTAAGCGTCTCCTGGCTAAAGCTTCATATTTAACAGACCGATATGAGAGTGGTATTGATCTTCCCACTTATCTCAAAGAAAATAAGCCCTTTTCCTAAAATTTCCAACTAATTCCTTTAAGACCATATGTGGAGATCTCAGCAGGTATAAATGAAGACATTTTGAAAGTCACAGGAAGATCCATGAATCACTAGTCGTGTTTCCGAGCTGCAATTTAATGCCACGGACCTTGTATTTTTTTTTTTCCAGACATATGTCGTGTGGCAGTTAAGCAGTGCTTAGTGGATTTCTCAAGGAGAATGACTTTGTGACAGATAATTTGGGGTCTAATGTTCCACTTCCTTTTCCTCTTTATGACCTCTCTTTTTGACTTGTCATTTTTCATTCTTTTATCACTTTCAGTCTTCATTTCTCCCTATAGATGATTCACGGTGTCCTAACAGATATTGGCTAAATCACCTACAGTAAGAACTGTTTCATTTGGAAGATTTTATAGGGAAAGATATGGTCTCTTAGTTGTTTCATAGATGTCACGTGTACATTTATGTGTATATATATATGTATATGTATGTATGTGTATGTGTGTATATATGTATATGTGTATGTATGTATATGTGTATGTATATGTATGTGTATGTATATGTGCATGTGTATGTATATATGTATGTATATGTGCATGTGTATGTATATATATACGTATATATGTACATATGTACGTATATATGTACATATGTACGTATATACGTACATATGTACGTATATATGTACATATGTACGTATGTACATATGTATGTACGTATGTACGTACATATGTATGTACATATGTATGTACGTATGTACGTACATATGTATGTACATATGTATATGTATGTATATATATGTATATACATACATATGTACATATGTATGTATGTACATATGTATGTATGTACATATGTATGTACATATACATATGTATATATATATGTATATACATATGTATATATATATGTATGTATATATATATGTATGTACATATATATATATGTATATATATATATATGTATGTGTATATATATATATGTACGTATGTACGTATATGTATATATGTGTATGTACGTATATGTATATATGTGTATGTACGTATATGTATATATGTGTATGTACGTATATGTATATATGTGTATGTACGTATATGTATATATGTGTATGTACATATATATGTGTATGTACATATATGTGTATATGTACATATATGTGTATATGTACATATATGTGTATATGTGTATATGTACATATATGTGTATATGTACATATATGTGTATATGTATGTGTATATGTACATATATGTGTATATGTACGTATATATGGGTATATGTACGTATATATGGGTATATGTACGTATATATGTGTATGTGTGTATATATGTATGTGTGTATATATATATGTGTATGTATATGTATGTGTATATATATATGTGTATGTATATGTATGTGTATGTGCATGTGTATGTATGTATGTGCATGTGTATGTATATATGTATATGTGCATGTGTATGTATATATATATGTATATGTGCATGTGTATATATGTATATGTGCATGTGTATATATGTATATGTGCATGTGTATATATATGTATATATGTATATGTGCATATATATATATATATATATATATATAAAAAAAATATATATATATATAATAAATATATATATATATATATATATATATATATATATATATATATATATATATATATATGTATATATATGTATATGTGCATATATATATATATATATATATATATATATATATGTATGTGCATGTGTGTATATATATATATATATATATATGTATATGTGCATGTGTGTGTATATATATATATATATATATATATATATATATATATTATATTATTTTTATTTTTTTTTGTGGTTAAAATTACAGTTACAGAGCCTACAATACCACTGTATAAAACAAAGAAGTGCTTTTGGGAGTTTCAACAAACCACATACTATATTTCACTACCCCCAAAACAAAGCCCATCAAAAACAAGGGCAGAACAGCTGTCATGCTGTGCTGTTGTCACATCAGCAAGATGTGTGTGTGTGTGTGTCTGTGTTCAAGGTTGCTGTGAATCTGATGGGAGCAGTAAGCATCCTTTAAAGCAATTCCCTGTATCATGATTGAGATAGAAAAACCAGAGTACCCATAAAAGTAATAAATAGGAAGTCATTTTTGCACTCTGAGCCGCCACTAAATGTACTGTCTGGTCCACAAAGAACAAGGAAAACTCATTCAGCAAAACAAGTGAGTCACCGAGTGCCCTTTTATTTCATGATTTTATTGTTTTAATTCCATTTTATGGAAGCAAGTAAAAACCAAATAAAAAAATCAGTATTACAAAAATCTGGGTTAAATTTGGATTATGAAAATACCATTTGTAGTCCAAACATTCTGTAGTTCCAGTGTTTTTTAATGACTTCCTTGCTGATCTGCAGCATACACAAAGAAACAGATGAATGTTTTAATGCATGAAATGAAAACCCACCTGGTCTTTTTAGGAAAACCTGGGAAATTCTGGTGGGTAAGCTTTACTACATGAAGTATATTGATGTATACTATAAATTTACATTGGAAAGACAAGTGAAAAATCATAAAAATGTGCTGAAAAATCATGGTTTTACTTTCCAGAAATGATCACAAGATAAATTCATGATGAATAATTAAAAGATTTGATGCACTACAAGTAGACGCACTTCATATGACATTAAGTGGGTGTGCTTCAGCTTCCTGTGGTAGGTTGTGTGACAGTCTGAGCTACACGTAGCTTTGTGAATCCAACACGTTATGGAAAGGAGTTAAAAGTACCCTGCGAAAGTTTTGAATACATTTGGTGACAGTTTGTGTCAGTTTTTGACTGCAGATCTCCAGACAGCAGATAGAGATTGTTGGTGCAGCAATTCAGGCCAGCACCAGTGTTTTTATAGGCTAGGTTCAACCAAGATTTGCCAGAATTTTTTGCCAGAGATCTTGCTAAAACTAAACACTCTACATGTGTGGTCTTGCAAGTAGATACAGAAATTTACATGTGCTAAAACAATAGTGAGAATAAAAAAACTATAAAAGGGAGAGAAAATACCATTCTGGCATTGTTTATCTGAGCCTGTTTGTCCAAGTATTTATTGTATTTATTTATTAAACCTTTATTGCTGTATGTAGAACATCAAACTGTTTTGTACATCCAATGTATCTATGCAGCACACTTGCACCTGAGCTGCCTCTTAGGGTGGTACAAAACGTCCTCCAAAGTTGTCAGGCTTGCAGTTAAGCAAAGTAAAAGTTCGGTCACACAGCAGCGGCTCTCTGTCAGCAGCCTCTTGCTCTTGCTGGTTGCCATGTCTGTGGGATTAAGCGTGGAGCCAGGAGAAGCCGCAGTTTGAGCTTTGCTCAATACAGCAGCCATCATGGAGAATGTGAAGGGTGTTATTTTCTGAGGAGTGACTGTCGGTGTCCCATGGGTGGCTCAGCTAGTTGATTTCTGTGGGATTAGCCAGCCATGGAGGCAAATCCAATTCTGCAAGGAAATTCCTGCTCACTGCTCTGACCAACCTGCACCTCTCTCTTTATATTTCACTCTTTGCTTTCACTCTTTCACTCTCTCATCTTTTCCACAACTGTATTTCTCATCTTTTTCTGCCATTAACCTTTTTATCTCTCCCTTTCTGTGTTCTGTTCAACATTTCTGGAAATACGCTTATTCGCTTTCTTGCAAATAACCAAGAAGAAATAGTTATCCTGGCTCAGTCCAAAGTAAAAAATGCGCCTACCAACACCTCTAAACTTGAAAAAGACGCATCTTGTTTAAACAGAAATATTAAAATGAAAATCTGTGGTTTTACAGTTTTACAGAGGAGTTACATGTTGAAACAAATATCTTGGTGACAGTCGGATGCAGTGACCTCGCGGCTTCCCTTATCCCTCTTATCATCACAGTGAGGTTGCCAGGTGAACCATCATGCCTGTACAGAGACAAAAAACTATGCTCACAACCAACTCTGGAAACCAGTACTATAGCTGGAGACACTGCACAGAAGTATTGGGCAGATGGATAAACTGTTGATTGTCAAGGAAAAAACAGTAAAACTAATGATGTTACCATCAGACTCAGCTGTACTTGGTGTTTAGTGCTTATTATCCAAAACTAAAATGGTAAATTATTCTAAACTAAGATGGTAAACATGGTAACATGGTAAACATATAACTGCTTAACGCTTAATGTTAGCATTTAGCTCAAAGCACTGCTCTGCCACACAGAGCCACTACTCTAAATCTTGTTTCACTTTGAACAGAGCCAGGTTAGCCCCCCCCCCGCTTCCAGTCTTCACGCTAAGGTAGGCTAATTAATGCACAGTCATGAGATTGGTATTAATCTGCTCATCTCACTCTCAGAAAGAAAGCGTATATTTGCTTGCATATCTGCGTATTAGCTTGAGTCAAGGACTGGGCTGTCTTTTGCCTCCTTTCATTTTTTAAATGTTGTTTGAGTGTTTCTCCAGTGCTGTCCTCTCATGACTGCACCTCTCTCTCCGTCTCTCCCCTCATTGATGGCCTCAGAGGGTCCATTGTCCTCTCTGGTGTCCACCCCTCCCTTTTCTCTCTAATCAAATAGCCTCCATGAGGAAATGCCAGCCAATTATAGCCTCTATTCATATCTGATGGCCTATGAACTCAGTGTACAGTGTATGTGGCAATGGGTTGGGTAGTGACTGCGACAGTATAGGGTTAAACAGAGACCAAGAGAGGAAGAGAGAGTCACAGGATTTAAGACTGTAAGATAGAAGTTCCTCGGATGTGACCAAAGCAACAGCGCATTTCCTATTTGGGCTATCAGCCCTGCACACATGCAAACGCGTGCGTGCGCGCGCGCACATGCACACACACACACACGTACACACACACACACACACACACACATATATATCCTTGTTCTTCTGTCTTTGTGAGGGCTGTCATTGACATAATGCATTCCCTAGCCCCTTACCCTAACCCTAACCTAATTCTAACCCAAACCTTAAAACCAAGTCTTGACCTTCAAACAGCCCTTTGAAGTTGTGAGGACCGACCAAAATGTCCTCACTTTCCAAAAATGTCTTCACTCTATAGGTAACAAAAACGTGTTTCAGTCCTCACTATGTAGCAAGTATAAGCACGCGCGCACACACACACACACAAAGTATATAGTACAAGCAGACTCAATTATGCATACACAGAGAAACACACAAAAAAGTATGCACATAAGCTTTCCCATGATCACATACGTTAACTGTATCTGCTGCAAGCAGACACACGTACAAACACCACACAGATATAATCACACACCATTACATACAATCCTTGGGTCACGTGCATGGGTGCCGTCTCTCTCACACACACACTCAAACGTTTAATCTGGCCTCTGCAGTTGGACAGAATCTGCATACGACCTGCTAATTAGTGGCCAGAGGAGGCCTCTGTTTGTCTGCTCTCTTCCTGTTCAGCTCAGACACAAGTTTCTCTGTCCTATCTCTGTCCTGAAAGATAGAGAGGGGTGGAGGGAGAGGGAGGGAAATGAATGAAGACCGAGTGTGTTTGTTTGTTGGAGGGACTGCTCATATCGAACCGCATGAAGCCTTTTCTTCCACTTTTTAAAGCCGTCTGGCCCCTTCGGGCCTGAGCGGGAAGAAGAGCAAGGACACATCAAAATATCAGGTAGCTAAACCTGTTGTCACACTGCCGGATTAATTTCATCTCCACATTTTCGCTTGCTCCCAGTCTTCACTCTGGACTTGAGCGTGAGGGATTTCCTTCCAGTGACCGTCGTGTTCGAGATGGAGTGCAAAGTAGTTTTCCGCTGGCGAGGGAAGTGCTCAAACTTTAAGCTCGTTGCTCACTTCGATGCAGCTGAATTGGATATTTTGCTATTTCTTTCTTGCTGCCCTGTTTGCGAGAAATCAAGCATGTTGCCTGTACTTGACTTGCATTTCTGTGTGTCTTTCCCATGTTTGTGTGTGTGTGAGGAAGTCCCTGCTCCAAACTCACTGCACTCCCACTTCCTCTGCTTCTTTTCCTCAGTACGAACTAATTTTCCTCTTCCCGCTCTGTCTGTCTGTCTCGTGCTCGTCTCCTCGGGATTCGCTGACACAAACTCCAAAGTAAGTGTTGAGTTGGATCCTGGTGTCCTTTGATCTATCTGTGTTTTCTTCTCCCTTCCCTTTTCTCTCTCTGTCGTTGCGATGGGTTTTGTTACCCCTGTCAGCTTTGGCCTCGCTCTTTCTGTTTCTTCCTAAGATGTTGGGATGGAAGCTGGAGATTTAGAGTAACAAGGAATAATGAGAGATGATGTAGAAGTGAAAGAGAAAGCTAAGAGGTAGGAGTAGTGATAAAGGGTAGGGAAGAATAGACAGAGCAGATGGTGGGAGAATGAGAAATTAATTTACAGTAG
Source organism: Siniperca chuatsi (assembly GCF_020085105.1). Classification (NCBI taxonomy): domain Eukaryota; kingdom Metazoa; phylum Chordata; class Actinopteri; order Centrarchiformes; family Sinipercidae; genus Siniperca; species Siniperca chuatsi. The sequence goes on from NC_058064.1 coordinate 7,911,471, forward strand.
GCTGCAGGGTTCAACGTCCCTATACAAATTGTTTTATTTATTAGCGGTTATCAAATAATTACAAAAACTACATTGTCATGTTTAATCATTATAAATAAAGTAAATCAATCAGAACAAGAACACTGTGTCATAGATGTAAAGCAACAAACATTATTGCATATCAAAAATGTTAAGACAGTCCCCCCTCCTTCTCTTTGAGTGAGTGATAAATTATCATAAACTTTGTCTTTACCCACCACCATTTTCTCGTGAGTAGGGATGGGTATCGTTAGTATATCAATACTACTATTCTTATGGATGCTCTTATCGGTTCGGTTCTTTATCATTACTAAATAATTGCTTTTTAAAAAATATATTATTTTAAAAAAGAATAAATTCAGAACAGAACAGATGTTTCTAAACATCAGTCAGTATCAGTCCCTCCTCCTGTCCTCTGTCTACCTCCCTCTGCTGCTGATGTCATTCACTGCAGGTAAGTTACGGCTGGTAGAGAGGGGAGGGGCTGGTTTGTCTTATCCAGCAGTAAGTTTACAAGAATTTGCCAAATATTAAGATTGATGGCAAACTAAGAAAAACAGTTAGACTACATACATACAGCTTTGTTTTAGCTTGTTTGTAACAATTCACTATTAGCTGAGCTAGCTCGCTGTGCTTGTGTAAAACATATGAGAGACTGCAGACAGAGCAGATTAAAATATCGCTTTTTACATGTTCACGTTTGTTACTCACAGTAACGAGCGTAATTGTTGTCAACTCGAGTAATCTCCACCACGGCATGTCTGATCTGCTGACCGTTGACTGCGCTCCGTGTGTGGAGGAGCTCAGCCCAGCGCCGACACAAACAGCAGGAGAGGCTGCAGCGAGCGTGATAATACGGTCCTTAATGATTTAGCGCTGGGGCCCGTTTAATACCGGGTTTCAGTACCCATCCCTATTCGCAAGTGCCCAATCGGTATGTGCAACTCTGAACAGAGATGGCTACGTCCATCATCAGCTCCAAAGAAATACGTGTTTAATTTTTATTTTTTTTTATTGGGCAAGTGAATTGCTAGATTTACTTACCTGACGTGGCATTTTACCTGCCCCTGGAAATTGGGCAGTCCTTATTGTTGAGCCCTGTGCTACACGTTATGGGTTATTCCTCATATTTCTGTCCTTTTTAAAGATCATTTCAGGCACATTTCTCATTAATTTCCTGCTTTCTATCTTGTTTCCCTCTCTCCTTTTTATTTATTTTTTTTATTTCTCCCTGTAGACACTACAGAGGAATTTCTTTCCTAAGCTCATCCTGTCTTGGAGCTTTTCTCATGTGCTTTCTTCAGTGCTTCTTTTAATGATGCTACTGTACCTGTTGCATTTTAAAAACTTCCGAATTTCATTGTTGATTCATGGTGACATCTTGGTAATTACTGTAAACAAATGAAACCATGGTTGAGATGATTGGTAGACTCAATGTCACAGCTCTGTTTCATCAGAAAAATTGAGCTGAGGTTTTATTTTAAATTAGGACTGCATTTCCCATTAATCCTGTCACTTCCTGTTGCATAGACAAAGGTTTCACTTGGCTCAGTTTCCATTTGAATCTACTTTCGTTTGCAGTAACTCAAACAATATCTCAATTTGTTCTGAAGATCTGCCAGGTTACTCAGAGAAATCAGGCTATGCAGGAAACTGGATAACACATTTACTGTAAATCCATGTTTACATGCAACAGTCAGTAATTAGGTTTTTCCCCTACCCTTATTTTGGAAGAATTACTTTCTTACTTAACTAACTGTAACTGTAGTAGCAATACACTATATGTTGAGTGTGTGTGTGTGTCTGTGTCTGTCAAAGGGCTGATGTTGCAGTGAGAGGACAGGCTCTGTTGTGTCTGAATAGTAAAAAATTAAAACCGACTTGGATTTTTATAGCCTGCTTTGTGATGGTTTCAGTTTTAGTCAAGCTTTGGATGGAATTATTTTGAATACGAGGATGCATTGCTACTTGTATGCTGTGTATATGTGTTGCTGTCATAGGAACTATTTCATTTATTTCTCCTACAATATCTGCTTGTAGCAACAAAAGCATGATTTTTTGTGATTGTTATGTTTAGGCACTTTCACAGCACTTTTTTGGTCTTGGCTAAATATTCAAAAGGGAAAAAGTGACTTGAAATGTGAGACAGGACATATTTACTTTATTAACATTTAACCCAAACCATGATTTTCCTACTTGTTACCTAAACCTAATCACTCCGGTGTCCGTTTTGTACACGACTAGCAGTGCACCAGAAAAAATGTCGCCGGGTAACATAATCCAGTCAGCAAGTATGTTTCCATTCAAAATGTAACTGGTAAAACAAACTAGATGTATATAAATGTAATTTTTAGGAGAGAGGGTTGGTCACAGTGATACTTATCTGTCAGACATCTTGCGTACATGTATAAGGCTGATTAACTAGGCTACCTAAGTGCATGTAAACACATTGTATAAGATGCAGTTTAGTGGCTCTTTGAGGCTACCAATCTTTATGGTCTTGCTTTTAGAATTACAATTATGCTAAAGTCTCAAAATGAATGTGAAGATGATTCATTGCACCTTTAATCTAAGCTGTCAGATGAGTTTATTATTTTGAGTAGAGTTTTTATGTCCCTGAAAGGAACAGTGAACTACCAGCAGCTCTTTATGGCTCAGTCAAAGTGCTCTCAGCCTTTCCTTCAGCTGTGAGTGAAATCTGCAGCTAACCACGTTGTCACATCAAATCAGTGTCAGCTGTGGCAGGGCCACCTGCAGAGTGAAGGCATATAGGACTGACTGGATCTCCATTAGCTGGTAATGGCAGTCTAATTGAGTGCTGATGGAGATAGAAAAGGGAGGAGGGGAAAAATGTGTGTGGTGGGGGGGTTAGTTTGTAGGCCTTTTTAATAAAGTGCAGTGTAAAATAAGTCTCAGAGTGCAGAGGGTGTAAGTGAGAGAAATCATCAAGGGACTGATTGTTCTGTCAGCCAGAATGATTAATCCATTTGGAGTGTGCTCAGTGTGTGATTGATGGCCTGGTGCAGTCTGGGTAATGTAGTAGCAGATGATGACAGAAAGAGTAATGGCTGTTGAACGAGGCAAGGAGGTTGCGAGATGGGGAAGGGGGAAAAGATAGAATCAGAGGGTTGAGAAATATATGCAGTGCGAGGTTGAGAACAGGCGTAGCCACACCCACAACTTATCGCCATGGTGACAAGTTTACCACTGAGACCATAAGGAAGGGTATAACCAGGGGCAGGTTGCCAAGTAACACTTCAGAAATGATGATAGAGTGTTGCGTTATGGGAAAAAGGCAGACATCCAGAGGCTACGTTGCTGGAAAGAAATGTTTTGTCTCTTCGGCTGAAATGACGCGCGCCCCTGTAACCTTTTCCCCTGCTTCACATCACTCACTCTTGTTTTTCATTCTTCCTGGGTACACATCTGCCTCAGAGATAAGGGACCTTTTGGTCCTCAGCTCTCTCAGAGCCCTTTGGGGCTCAACCTTTTCACCAATGCTGAAACAAAGTGCAATCTGAAATTCTGCTCAAATACCCAAAGAGAAAGCTGTTATATAAAGGTCCCAAAGAAGCATTACTTTACATTTTACTCTGAATTAATCACCTCCAAATCAAGAGGGTTTTTCAAAATGCTGCAAGTCCCTTTTGGTAAAAATCATTTACTTGATTTATTTCATTTAGTATGCAAATTTCAGTTTAGGCATTTGGCACACTCTGTTCAGAGAGACATACAACAAGCATCAAAAACAAAACGTGCAACAGCATTGCTTAAAAAACTAAAGCAAGAACATCCTTCCTATTAACAGTCTGTTAATGTGCTATCAAGACTAACGAGAAGTGCTTTTTTTTTCTTTGTGTGTTGGATTTATAACCTTTTCTTTGTGAGAGCTGGAGTTGATGGAGGAGTGGTGAGAAGTGTTGTCAGAAGAAATGGTTTTCCCACCTGTATCATAAATTGATATATTAGAATTTACAGATTATATATTTTCATTTTGCCTTTACAGGAGAGAGACAGAAAAAGCCAGGAGAAACAGGGGGATAATGGCAAGACAAGAAAGACGGAGTTGCAGCAACGGGCCTTAAGATTAGAGGAGCTTGGACCTGCAGCTGTATGGACTTGATCCCAGCCACTGTGTCTGATCCCACAGAGTTTGTAGAGATCAAATCTGCAGGATCAAGTGGTGGCTGCTGTGTGGATCGCTTAGGACAGTTGTTTGTTGAGGATCACCCTGAGGCAATTGGTGGATGGTGCAGATTGACATAAGATAAGACACGTAGATAACAAAGATTACCAGTGTTCTTTTTGGAGGCATCATATCAGCTGAGAACATGATAAACATGTTGTTTACAAGTTGACATTTTGCTTGAACTCAGCAAAAGTAATCCCCATGTTGCCTTGATTTTAAATAAGTAAGATATTATGCTGTTTTGCTGTTGGCTCAAAATGTAGTGCAGGGAGACTAGATGGAGGCTTATTGGGTTTTAGGTGCATAGCAGAGAACCATACGTAAACTAGGAGACAATTCAACACTTGTGAAAGAGATTTAAAACATTATTCATTGAGATGTTTGATCTGCCCAAGCATACAAATGAACCTGTATTTAACCACCTTTTACACCCTATTCAGAGATGCTCTCATATTTCTTGTAGCCTTGATTTTTTTTATGCCTTTGGTTCTGAGATTTATCAGGTGCTCGGACCCTGGTATACCTGCGTGCAGGTCTTTTTCTGTCTGGTTTCCTCAAGACAATGCTCTAATGTCACAACACAAAGAGTACAATGCTTTCTTAGTTTTGCAGTTTTGCTTATTTTATTTCACTTTCACATTTTGGGAACCTTTAGTGGTGGATATGTTGGGGAATAAAACTCAAAACTATATTTCAAACAAAGACACCTAATTGTAAAACAATACCAGCTGCCAACTAGAATTGCTTAGCCAACTGGTGAGACAAAATAGAATCTGTTTTGACTTTTAACTCTGTTGCTGTTTTGTTAGAGGGAATTTTGTGCCCTGTTTCTCAGCAGTTGTTTTGCTCTTTTCAAAATTCCTTCACACCATGTGATAAGACCTTGACGCTGTTGAACCGTCAAAGGATAGAGTTTAACAACAGCCACCTCTTTCATCACATATTTTACGGTTCTAGATTATAAAACATATTTGAAAAATATTACAGGATTTTTCAGTGTAGACATTTTCCAGCACATTTATCATATAAAACCCTTAAACCTAAAAATGGACAGAATTTTCAGAAATTGCAGCAATTTCACTGCAATCTACCGTCCATTAAAGGCACTTGGATACTGGACAGCAAGCAAATCAACATAAGATTACCTGTGACTTATCCTTAATCTTTACCAGTCTCAACAGTTCTATAGTAGATGAATGTTGAGAACTTGAGACTGCTCTTTTTTTTTCTTTTTTTTTAAGAAAAGCTCTAGCAAAACCTCCTTGATCACAGTAATCACAGCAAACAAAACCCCAAAAGTCCTGAAGGGACCATTAAGAGACTCTACAAGAAACTCTCCAGGATTGAAAAGAAGAAAGAAAAGTTCAAACTTTTCCCAACCCTTTATTTTCTGTGTTTGCTTTGAACATTGCCCTAAATCTTCCATGATAATCCAACTGTGTGGACGCGGTTGGACTTGAATGATAGCCTTGAGCTGAACTGAGACATTGCTGGGCTGATGTGTTTGGTTGTTTTCTTTTTGTTTCTTATGATGCACCTCAGGCAAAGGTGAACAAAAAGATGGACACCTTTGGCCCTCGATAGACACTGTTTGCCACACATTTGAAATCCTACATCAGATATCTCTTTTACAGCTCATGAAATCTAAATTAATCTTTGGTCCAACATTGTGCATCTGAACTCAATGAAAGGGCACTTCACTTTGCTTTCCAAACTCTATTAGTTAACATAATGCATCATTTATGGGTCTGTTGGACGGGATAATAGGCCAATATGGCTGCAGTACATAATTAATACTGTAATGAGTGGTGTGTTTGTGTTTAGCTCAATGAATGTAGCACTGCTGGTAGTTCCTACTGGAGTCATTCAAATTAAACATGTGCGCAGTCATGGTTGGGAACCCCTTTGTCCATCAGATTGTGTTACTGGATAATGTGGTATGTTTAACAAATTGACCTCACATTTCTCTTTCTCTTTTTTTCTCTCTATCATTCTCCCAGGATACAAAGCATTCAGCAGAGATTATCACCTCTCCATCTCTGGATGTTTTCCTGCCAGAGGACGAGGACAACCCATACGAGTCCGTGACCACAGCCGTCACACGCAAACCCTGCTCACTCGATATCAACCACCGGCTCAACGCCTGTCCACGCAATGGTAGGGCAAAGCAGAAAAGTACACTTTTATTTTCCATCAGTGTGTCACCTGCAGTTTCAGTCCTTAAAACACAGATGATACCATCCCTATCCATTCTTAAAAAGTTAATTCTTTCTCATGGTAGTGACTTATATAACACTGGATAGTGAAGTTTACTATCCAGTTTACGTTCAGCAACTGGAAACCTTATATGTCATTTTTAAATCACAGATTAAAATATTTATTTAGTTTTTTGTTTGTTTTTCAGTCAACATGTCTGTCAGAGGAGCCTTAATCCATTGAGATATTGTATTAATTTGTAGTAAAATGATAATATTTTCTCACAGATAATTGCTAACATCAAGGTTGGAAACATTTTGGGGAAGGAAACAATCTGTTTCAGAAGTGCTTGCATAAATCTAGAGTAACTAGAGTATGTAAAATTCTCTGTTAGTCATCCCAAACCTCCCTCAGCAAGGTTACTGCTGAATTCTTCCATGGCTTGCTGCTAATAGATTTATAAGATGCAGCATGTAAACAGTGAAAATATTACCAACAATCTAAAAGTATTCAACACCGATACTTGTGGTACAAAAAATGTACAGTCAGTCATCAGACTGTCAGTCAGCAAGGTGTGCTACTGGATCAGTGGCACACTGACCATGCAAAACCCAAAACTGCACAAAGAGTCGACAACCAATAATATGTTTTTAATTATTGTGTAAACATAATGTACTGTTTGAGTATTTATTTATTGTGGATCTCTGTGAACACTTTTTGGTCCTTTTTAAAAAGTTAGCTTAAAATATTTTGACAGTGGACCATATGGTGCCTTCCAGTGTGATCATGTTTACAGTGTTCACAAGCAAGAATCCATATGAACATCCCACTGTTGTGATGATCACAACTTTAGTGGAAGACTTAAACCACCTGATTGCCAAGTGCATTGTCTATTCAAAATTAACATGAGTTTCATAGCAATAAACAGGTGTGAAAAAAGTGGGTGAGAGTGAGAGCAACATTGTTTGCTATACATGCATTGTTAAATTTATGCCTATAGCACTGTTTGGATGGGATTTATTTCTTTAATTTAGGTTGGGTGTTTTTAATATTGAATGTGCAGAGCAGATGCTAGTCCTGTCCGGATTACATATACAGTATGCATGATTTTTCTTTCCTTACAACAGTATTAATTACAGTTCCAAATACCTGGAAGGCTACAGCTACTTGATACTTAAAAAAAACAAAAAACAACTGTTATAGAAGTGTAATGCTAAATTAGTGGAGTACTCTTTGAAGGCAGACACTTTAAACCTACATTAATTGATTTTTTTAGCTGTTTGGGGCATTGCAACAAGCTGTAAACATTGATATATTATCACTTTATAAAGTCAATATGGCAAACGTGTTAGTAAACATCTGCTTATTCACACGTCCAGCAACATTTACGTTCATTTGGTGTCGTGTTTCTGGCCACCTGATGAATATGATGATGAAAAGTCCAATATTCACTTTTCTTTTAGCTCTGTTTTGGTCTCAATCAACTCCTGAAGGAAATACCTGACTCTTTAACTGCTAAATGCTCCACTTTGTTTGCCAGCTAATCATTAATTACTGTAGCTGGTCCTACTGTATGTTGTTTGGTGCTGGGCGGGTAGCGTAGAACAGGTTGTTTCAGTTAAAAACAGCTGCCTGACGCTGATAGTGGTTCAATGGTGAGACTGAACCTAAACAGTAAAACCAAAGCATTGAGAGACACTAAAATGCTTCGGCTATGTGGAGTGAGTCAGCTGATAATTACCTCTGAGCTCATCACTATGAGCAACACCTTTCGCATTACACATAAGCATTTGATACATTTTAATATAAAAATATTGCAGCTTTAATATTATTCTACTATAATACAAAGCACTTTATGTAGTTTGACAATGGTTTAAATGCATTCAGAACGATGTGTTTAGTAACACAGAACCCTGGAAAATAAATTCTGTCCAAACAAGGGTTTACAGCTGAAGTATCTACTTATCAACTTTATTCCTGCTTCAGATCACTTTTCCACTGACATCCACTCTGTCTTCAAAACTGTTTTCAGTTTAGGATTCAGTGTGAGTTAATCCTCCAGCCTCGGACCTTTCAGTCGATTCTGTTTTCTCTGTCTCATCAGTTGTTCGGTCTGCGGCGTTATACTTCAACACCCACGACAACAAACGCCCACAATGTGCTTTTACCTTTCACTCAGCTCCCATAACGATGCTACACACTGCAGGTTGTCAAGGCAACTGCATCACCGGCTGGTGAGTCACCTGTATGTTGCCATGGGAACTGCCTTGCTAGTGACACCCCCCTCCTTCCCCATCACCCCCCTGACAGGAGCAGAGAGAGGCTACTGTAGAGGCTTGTTTTGTGTGTGTGTTCACGCGTGTCTCGTCCCACGTTTGGCTGTTACATCTTGTCTGTGATTGGCTGCATGATAGAGGACAGTTGAACTGTCATTATACAGTGTAGATTGTGTGTGTGTGTGTGTGTGTGTTTGTGTGCGCGAGTGTGTGTGTGTGTGTGTGTGTGAACTGGGAGGTTAGCAGCTTTATGTCAACGTTTCTTTTGGTAGAAAATTGCTCCACTGACGTAAGTGAGCAGTGTGGGTGTTCTGTTTGTTCTCAGCTCTCTAAAAGCTGTTACCTGGCTAAATGAGAGTGAGAGAGACATCAACACATAATGTGGGAGAGCAAAAGAGACAGAAAAGCAAAAGTCAGAGAAGAAGAGGTGAGGGAGAACTCCATACATTTCCATGTCATTGCTGAAAATTACTAGAAATACAGAATGCCTTACAGGCTGCAGATACTGTCTTGTGGCAGAGAGACAGACCATAATGAAAGGTGAGAGAGTCCGAGAGAGGGCAGGTTATACATGCACTTGATGAAGTCAGATGGTCGTCTCAGGCTAAGCATTTACATGAATGTGAATCTGTGACGCAGCACGAAGGAAAATCCTGGATTCCTGCTTTGAGTCCAGTCACATGTTCGGCTAATTGGACATGGTTTTGAGTCAGTCTCTCTTTATCTGCCTCAGAGAGGAAGGATATGATGATGAAGGAGCATGGGGAAAGAGGGATTGAGATGAGAGGAAAGAGAAAAGAGGAAAAGGGAAGAGCAGAGAGGAGAGACTTGGTGCATTACACTGCAAAAAATTATCTTCCTCGATAAGTCAACCGGTCTGTTATTGAGTCTTAAAAATCTTCCTCCTGGCAAATGTTATATTATGCAAGTTGGATGAGATCATTTTTTTCCAATGCACATCAACTTGTTTGATCATGCCATTTTCCTTCTGCTAGGCTGAGATGAAACTACCTGACAACTCCACTGTGCCAAGAACACATCAAGTAGAAATGGATGAACAGAAGTTTGAAACAATTATTAATGACAGCATAATGAGTTTGTGCAAAGTAAAAGTAACAGAATAGGCAGAATGGAAAGAGTACAATATTAATGGAAAATGCCAAGAAATAAATAGCATGAATTGTGTGAAAGTTTTAAAGATGAGTACAATATGTTTATAATATACAAACCCAAAGAAATATGTGATTTGCCGTCTTTTAACACATTGGCATTAGTGTCAAGGTGGTAAACAGCATTGGGTGTGGACTTTACTAACTTTAATGGCTTTAATGGATTAATGATTCAGCTGTTGTTGTCCACACTACTTTCATTTTTCATGCAGTCCTGCTGAATATTAAAGCGCATGTCCTGCTGCTTTCATGACACACAGAAATTGATAGGCATAATCAATAACACATTTCAATTTGTCTCTTGGTTTAAGACAAACAAAAGTTTTTAAAACTGAATGTGGGACTAAAGGATTAGTGGAGATGGATATTTTTTGCAGTGTAAGCCCTGCCTGATATCCACCTGTCCTGCGCTGCTGGCTAGTTGTCTGCAGCTGTGGGCTGCTGCAGTCTCACAGACGGAGCCACTACAGCGCTCTCTGAAGCCTCAAACAATCAGGGCGGTTTTATCAAAATCCATCTGGTGACTGTCACTCAGCCCAGCCGCTACAGAAACACCAGGGACCTGTTGTCAGTGAATCTGCCACCCCAAACAACTTCTGCTTTTTTATGCCTTGGCTTCTTGGATGTCTCTCTCCCAGTCATTATGTTTTGATTTTACTTCATTTTTGTCCTTTTGTCTTCCTACAGCTGTTGTCCTGAGATTTTCCACAACCTGTTCGAGGCACCATCCCATTTTTGACGTGGTCTTATTCACATGGAAATGTTAATGCACGATATCCCATTACACACCACATGTCCTCTGACATACTGTCATTTCTGACAGTGAATAATTGGAATTCTCTTCTTTATAATGCAAAGCACACTGAATGCAGACTTGTGTGCATAATCCTACTACTCAGTGAGTCCTAAGGCACTCATTTTGGACATTAACTCAGGATTATACTTGTATTAGATGGATTCCTTTCTGATGGAATTTCATTTGTTACAAATGAGAGAATCCATTTCTGCTGCAACACTTGGCTACATTTGTATGCATGTGTCACATGCTTTTCATTAATTCTACATGTGTGCAGATTGTGACAAAAACCTGCATGTCAACATTTTAGGAACCAAGGAAAAGGCTCTTTCCTTTCCTTTTTTGAACTTTTGTCTCATCAATAGGTTTATTTCACACCAGACATTTTGACTTGTCTAAGTAGAAAAAAATCCCAGGTGCTACTAATAACATTAATGATGGCTCTGTCCCATTAAACCATGACAGTGGTTGTGTGCAAAATCCCTCCTTAAATACTGAATACGGTAGTGCACTACATTTACCCTGCGCCATTTTATTTGACTGTCCAGATTTGAATGTAAAGTTTATAGTGCCCTCAAAAATTCCTGCGAAGGGAAAAAAGGAGTACCCATGGCATGTACACTACTTAGTGCTGACAATACCACAATGCACTGCTCCACATTTTGTTGATGCAAAAATTACCATTGTATGACTACTGATCTGTCAGCGGTGATGCAAAATGACCGTGATTCATAAGTGTCCGAAATCTCGATTTGCTGCTCACTATTCTTAAACTATTTGGTGTCTGCTATAAAGGGAGCAGTAAATGAGTGATTTTGGACAGTGCTAGTATGACCTGGACATAGTCCTGATTTTATTTTTTCTATTAGAAGCAAAATCCTTAACAAATATCTCAGCATTTGGAATTCTGAAGCGTGTGCTGAAAAATAGAAGATCAGCTGTTATAATCAGTTCCACCAAACTAGGTTTGAACCACAGGATCGCGCACTGGCAGCCAGATTGCAGCAACACAGAAGCATTGTGCTTGAAATGTGATCCTGGAGATATGAAGACAGGCGGCAGAGTGTTGCAGAGGGACCTGCAGGTGAAGCCTCGCAGCCTTCAGTCACGTATGGAGCAGACAGAAAGTGCAAAGCGTTGCCAAGCAGTTAGAGCAAAAGTGCTTATTTTCTGCTATCGAACGACTCCTCCCGAGATAAACACACACTTGTCTTCAACTGGTAAACAAGCCACTGCTGATGTGTGCAACATGAAACTACAAACCTGTGTGTGTGTGTTTGTGCATGTGTGTGTCCTCTACAATACTTCAAAAGTCCTACATATTGTGCCTCATATCTCAGTGAACTTTCTTATGACAAAATAGGTCCACACACAGGTAGAGATCTTGAATTTGCCATTCATGGCAGCAGTACGGCAACCATTACCGGTCTTTTATTTATTTTGTCATAGTTATTTACTGGATATTGTTTCTTTCTTCACACATGGGCTGATGGCATTTTGGCAGTATGAAGGAATTTGTAATACTTTGGGAGATTGACAGATTTGATACCTCTGCATCTCAGCTCATAAAGCTGCTGCTTAATTTAACACCTTTGTGCACATTTATTGAACATTTTTGCATGTCCAGAGGTCTGATGGGGACTGTTTTGTCTTTCATATTTAGTCTGCCATCTTCTGAACCTTCACACAATCTAATTAGGTAGTTAATATAAAATATTTAATGCTTAATCACTGTGTTAATTTTCATTAGCTGCCACCTGGATTATGTTCGAGAAAGAGGCAGAAGTAATATGGCTTTGTCACAGCGATTACAGCCATGCTTCATATGTGAATAATCAGCCAGTCACAGGTATACACACCGCAGTGCTGCTACCTGTAAGGTTTATGAATAAAGGCCTCAGTCTTTTGGGTCTTACCTTCCCTCCCATATTAACTTCCACCCTCAGTTCTCCCTGGTGAATGAAGCTGTGAAGTTGCTGCGTCTCGCCCCATTTATCCCACTTAGGCTCTGAGTGGCTAATGGCAGCAAGTACTAACTCCAGGGCTTTGTCATTAAAAGGGTCGAGGCCCATTGACTTGTTGAAAGAGAGGCAATAGAGCATCTTCCTCTTTGACAGCCAGGACAAATCGATGTATGGACCCGGTTTGCACATGCTCACACAGTTTTATGTTCTGTACACTTTTTATTTGTTTGTTTCACTTGTATAGTTCTATTTGTAGGCATTTCTAACGTAGGATTAAAGAAAAGTTTAAAAAATGTTTTTTTAAAAGATGAGCATGCTGTTATTCGATATTTTTCTTATTGTCAATAAACCCCATGAAATGACCAAAATCAACAATGTGTTGATTTATTAGTATTGAGAGACAGACTGACTTCCTCTCTCTGTCTGAGGCTCTCAGCCCCAAGCCCATTGGTTTTAGCTGAAGAAGTATCTTTAATAATATATAGTTGCCTTTTAAAAAAAAAACAAGGCTCAGTAATTTCCTTAAGTAAGACATTACTTAAACAGGAGTGAATAGTGGGAACTTGTTTTCGACTGTGGATTTGGTGTTCTATTGAATATTTACAGCATCAGGACGGTGTATGTGGGATTGACTAAAAATAACAATCCCCATGTTCTTCTTAATATTGGAACATGTCACCCAGTGCGACAGTGTGGCTCTTTGGTGTGTTTAGGGTTAGGGTTTTTGGATAACAATGGAGGTCTATGGCACAGAGGAATAAGGTAGATTAGGCTTTGGATTCTCAATATGCACAGATTATTACCATTTTAGCCTTTAAAAATTACAAAAGTCAAAAGACTTAAGTTTATTTGTTTGAACTTCTCTCCCTGCACACATAATTGATGACCGTGAACTGAAAAGAACAAAACATGTAAGGTCTTACTGAGCGTCCATGTCAAAATTAATACTGTCTATGGAACAGTCAAAATCATTTCTCAGGACTGCTTGTTGCATTCAAGCTTGACATCATGTTGCCAGAAAAAGTTCAGTGAAACTCTGATTTAGCAGAAATTTACCAGAGATATTTTACATTAAATAATTTTGTTTGTGTCATTTTTTTATTTGATATTGCAACTTCCTTGTCTCCTTATTGATTTGTGTCTATTTTTGTCTCAAAACACTAATAATTCTTCTATTTGTTAGTGTATATAGTATTAATTTTATTTAGAATTTTAAGTCTAATTTAAAATTTGGTGTATAGTAGACCCTCAATGTATATAAAAGTTCCCTATCTATACTTTGTATCTGTTTTTGTATTTTTGTGACTTTGACTCTTCAAATTCCCTGCATGGGATCAGTAAAGTTCATCTTATAATCGTTAGCTGATACCTAAAACAAAAACACACTTAAAACTCAGTATTTGTTGAAATTTGAAACATTGTGTTGAGAGCAAAGCTGCAATTTGCCACTTTGACATAGAAGAGAACATGTGAGGGCAGCTGCACACACACACACACAGACACACACACACAGATACAGTATACATATGAAATGCTACTTGTCAGAGTGGCATGGAGGCAGAACTGACAGCCTGAAGAACACATCTGAAGTTGACAGTTTTTGGCGGTAGGAAGAGGATAGCTGATGTGAACGCTTGCTCACACAAAGCGTTCATTTACACACTCACACACTGCTGCATGCCTGCATTAACAAGCTGTGCGGCTGGCCTTGGATGTGCACAGAGATACGTTTGTGCAAATCCAGGCTCTGTCATACATGGTACCTCACACACATACTGTACAAGTACTGTACACATACTTTGAACAGGGCTACGCCTGTCTGAGGGTCGCTTTGCCATCAATCAGCAGCTGGGGCAGTCTTAGGGGTCCGTTGCCTTCGTCCCCCTAAGTGTAGACTTTTGTTTTGCCTGGCATGCAAAGAATATCTGTATCTTGTGAAACTTGTTAAAGCATTTCAAAGTTTAAAATTTTCCCAGAGGCTATTTCTCACTGCCTCACACATGTCCCTGAACATATGGATGTAAACAGTAAGGTATAATACCCTAGTACCCAGTTATTACATCTACACTCTCATGCTTGTGTTATGTATATGCACCTTTATGTGCTCACTTACATACAAACACACAATACCTTTGGCAAAGAGGACTGAGAGAGTTTCCCAGGAGTGGGTTCAAGGCAGATCTGAAGGAAGCACAGTCACAAACGCATACACACACATCTCACATCCATCATCAAAGCCTCAGTGTTGACAGGCTTATTTACTCAATAGGACAAAACCTCAATCTCTATCTATATATATCCCACTGTTGCATCCTTCCTTTCTTCTCCTTCTCTCTCATTTTTCCAGTTTTTATTGTATCTATTTACACCCACATTTAATCACTGATTCAGCTCCAGGCAGCTCTTTATGATGTGTGTGTATTTGTGTGTGTGTGTCTGCAGCTGTGTGTACTTGCTCAACCCCTCTGTGTTTGCACATGCATGCACACACACATGAAGACACATGCGTTGATAGATGTGAGAGCATGCTGTGAAGCTTTGTCACTTTCCCTGAAGGACTGATGTGTGTGTGTGTGTGTGTGTGTGTGTGTGATTGTGTGTCTCTCTGTCTGCAGCCAGACTGTTGAAATTCAAAATAAATATATAATGGAAGATGGTGGCAAATTCTGAAGCAGGAGCAGACACTTTCAGTTTTACACCACCTTCATGAAGTTATTGTATTAGAGAAAGGATCTTCCGCAAAAAGAAATATGAGGATTTAATTAAGTTTCAGTAAAGTATTGTGGGGCTCAGTTTTAGTGACTAAAGGATGTTTCTAGACTTCTAGACTGTCTTTAAATGTGCTTCATGAGGCATACATCTTGGCAAGCCTTGGTCTTCTCTCTCTCATGCTAGTATATTGTTATTGTTATATTGTTTTCTCAAGGTTATGATTACATAAATCCCATTGCTTTCTGTTGCAATATGTATGTACCCTTGTTGTTTTTCTGCATGAATTTCTTTTATTTTTATTTTAAGTCTCACACATTTTTCAGAAAATGTCTGAAAATTACTAGACAGACTTAAAATATGGGACTCTAAGATATATTAATGTGCTCCAAAATAGACAATGTGTCAGAAAGTTGTAGGCAAACAACAAACAAAAGCTAAAATGTAATGTGATAACAGCCATTTTTTGACTCCAGTATTTTTAGACCCAGTATTTTTCCACAAGCATGCAGTATTTCTCAGTATTTCGACTAAGGACCTAAGTATTTCTATTGCTATGGACCTGCTACTATCCTGTTTTTCTAATAGTGTTCTTAAAAAGTGGGAACATGTGGGACTTTTTGTCCATGTCCATAACCATCACTGAGTGGAATGATACCGGTGTGTAATTAGTAATCAGAAATCAGGGAGTTTAACTAAAAGAATGAGATGTATAAAACAAAGTTTGACAAATCCCATCAAGTACTGATTCTTCCACAATAAACGTTTTGTCTTGTCTTCAGAACAATTCCAGTATGTTGACTTTAAATAAGACACTTGTCTAGTGTCCTTTGTCACTTTTTTTGTGAATACATTATGATAAAAATTCACTTGTCTTAGATTACCAAGAAGCTCCACTTGTAGAGTTAATCCATACCGAGCATACAGGAGAACACTTTTTAAAAAATCCTCCTCAGCATCCTAAACATCCTGGCAAATTAAATCTAAAGGTGCACCCATCTAATTAAATCACAGGAAGCAGTATCATTATTGGTGTCATTATCCAAAACATCATCAGCAGGCCCACTTTGTTTTTTTCCTGCCTGGCTTTGTTCTTTTTGAATACGTGAAGATGATTTGTGGGAGTTGTGAAAAATCACACCTTCAACTACTTTCAAAGTTAAAACAACAAGGAACACTGTTTTTATTTCCAGTTTTTCATTTGAAGTGTGATAATGGATCATTCATATACTGTATCTTTAAGCAACGATCCCTCCACAGCAAATATATGACTGTTTTTACTGATAGTGATGTCATCCTGTGTGTGTATGTGTGTGTGTGTGTGTGTGTGTGTGTGTGTGTGTTAAAAGTCCTGGCTGGGTCTCACACCATAATTGGATGATATTGTGCTCTCTGATAGGATCCATGTAGGCTGGTGGCAGCTGACAGAAAGCCACCGTTATATGTATGTATGTGTGTGTGTGTGTGTTTGTGCCCTGACAACAGTATTTTAGGAAATGTGTGCTGGTCTGTGTTTTGTGTCTCCTCCAGTTGATTAAGACAGACGCTTTCTCCCTCTGGAATTTAATTCAGGCTACTTCAGCACTTCCCTTTCCTTTCTTCCCTTCTTTTCTTCTTCTTGTGTTTTTTTCCCTCTCCCCTCTGTTAAATGATCTTACGCTAGGGAAATTAGCTCCGACACTCAGTTCTGCGCTCAGTTGCACACACACTCGTGTGTGTGTGTGTGTGTGTGTGTGTGTCTGTCTGTGAAAAGCTGAGATAGACATCAAACTGCACTGGCCAGCTGTCATATTTTCCTGCTGTGGTTGTTGCCGAGGCTTGTCAATTTAAAAATAAACTCGTCTCACCTCTCTCTCATGCTAACACATCTCTGTGATTGTCTATGCACCACTAGGTGGTAATACTCTGTGCGACACATTAGGTGTTGAGCTGAACCCTCTTTCATTTCTCACACACCAAAATTGCACTAAGGAGTCATTTTTATGCCAATATAACATTAAAGTTAGCTGACTGGTGCAGCTATAAAGTAACCTTAAAACTTCTCCCTTCCCTAAAGTAACCTTAAACCTTCTCCCCATAACTGAAGCGACCGGGAAAAGTTTCAAAAAGATAATTAGGATGGAGTACAAAGCACACTAGCTTTAGAATTGGGATTATGCTGCACAAGCTCTCTAGAGTTATTGTCCATTGTGTGCCTTTTTTGGAACTCAAAAACAAGTTTTCAACTACTTCAGTTGCTCTGGAGAAGCCTGAAATGAACCTGTGCCAAGTTAATCAGTGCAGTTGATACTGATCTACAAACTTTTTTTTCTCCTTCTTTTCCTTTTGGCTGTTCCCTTTCAGGGGTCGCCACAGCGAATCATGTGCCTCCATCTAACCCTGTCCTCTGCATCCTCTTCACTCAGACCAATTAACTTCATGTCCTCTCTCACTACATCCATAAATCTCCTCTTTGGTCTTCCTCTAGATCTCCTGCCTGGCAGCTCCAACCTCAGCATCCTTCTACCAATATATTCACAGTCTCTCCTCTGAACATGTCCAAACCACCTCAGTCTGGCCTCTCTGACTTTATCTCCGAAACATCTAACATGAGCTGTCCCTCTGATGTACTCATTCCTGATCCTGTCCATCCTCGTCACTCCCAAAGAGAACCTCGACATCTTAAGCTCTGCTACCTCCAGCTCTGCCCCTTGTCTTTTCTTTAGTGCCACTGTCTCTAAGCTGTACGACATCGCTGGTCTCACCACCGTCTTGAACACCTTTCCTTTCATTCTTGCTGATACTCTTTTATCACACAACACACCTGACACTTTTCTCCACCCGTTCCAACCTGCCTGCACTCGCCTCTTCACCTCTTTTCCACAGTCTCCATTGCTCTGAACCATTGACCCTAAGTACTTAAAGTCCTGCACCTTCTTCACCTCTGCTCCCTCTAACCTCACCGTTCCACCTGGGTCCCTCACACATGTATTCTGTCTTACTGCGGCTAAGCTTCATTCATCTGTTTTCCAGAGCACACCTCCATCTCTCTAGATTTTCCTCCACCTGCTCCCTGCTCTCACTACAAATCACAATGTCATCCGCAAACATCATAGTCCAGTCCATAGTCCATGGAGATTCCTGTCTGACCTCATCTGTCAGCCTGTCCACCACCAGAGCAAACAAGAAGGGGCTCAGAGCTGATCCTTGATGCAGACCCACCTCCACCTTGAACTCCTCTGTCACACCTACAGCACACCTCACCACAGTCTTACAGCTCTCATACATGTCCTGCACCACTCTAACATACTTCTCTGCCACTCCAGACTTCCTCATACAATACCACAGCTCCTCTATCGGCACCCTGTCATACGCTTTCTCTAAATCTACGAAGACACAATGCAACTCCCTATGACCTTCTCTGTACTTCTCCATCAGCATCCTCAAAGCAAATACTGCATCTGTTGTACTCTTTCTAGGCATGAAACCATATTGCTGCTCACAAATGCTCACCTCTGCCCTTAGCCTAGCTTCCACTACTCTTTCCCACAACTTCATTGTATGGCTCATCAG
Source organism: Siniperca chuatsi (assembly GCF_020085105.1). Classification (NCBI taxonomy): domain Eukaryota; kingdom Metazoa; phylum Chordata; class Actinopteri; order Centrarchiformes; family Sinipercidae; genus Siniperca; species Siniperca chuatsi. The sequence goes on from NC_058064.1 coordinate 7,930,340, forward strand.
CTTTATTCTTCTGTAGTTGCCACAGCTCTGCACATCTCCCTTGTTCTTAAAAATTGGCACCAGTACACTTCCCCTCCATTCCTCGGGCATCCTCTCACTTTCCAAGATCTTGTTAAACAAACTAGTCAGAAACTCTACTGCCACCTCTCCTAGACACTTCCATACCTCCACAGGTATGTCATCAGGACCAACTGCCTTTCCACTCTTCATCCTCTTCAATGTCCTCCTCACTTCACTTGCTAATCTTTGCTACTTCCTGCTCCACATCAGTCATCTCTTCTACTCTTCGTTCCCTTTCATTTTCCTCATTCATCAACTCTTCAAAGTACTCCTTCCATCTTCCCATCACACTCCTGGCACCTGTCAATACATTTCCATCCTTATCTTTAATCACCCTAACCTGCTGCACATCCTTCCCATCTCTATCTCTTTGTCTGGCCAAACTGTACAAATCCACATCTCCCTCTTTCGTCCAACCTAGCATACCTCAAAGTCATCATATGCTCTTTGTTTGGCCTTTGCCACCTCTACCTTCACCTTACTCTGCATCTCCCTGTACTCCTGTCTACTCTCTTCAGTCCTCTGTGTCCCACTTCTTCTTAGCTAACCTCTTTCTCTGTATACACTCCTGAACTTCCTCCATTGTCACGATTCGCATTTTTAATTTGGCATGTGTTTTACGTCGGATGCCCTTCCTGACACAACCCTATGCATTTATCCAGACTTGGGACTGGCACAAGAAGACACTGGCTTGTGCCCCCTTGCAGTTGCATTGTCCTTTTTTTTTTTTTCCTCCTCCTAAAATAGATTTAGTCGAAGAAGCTTTATTTTATAGTCACAGTAGGGAGAGACAGGAAAGGCAGGGGAGAGAGAGAGGGGATGACATGCAGCAAGGGGGCCTGGGCTGGATTTGAACCCTGGCCGGTACGGTAATGACTCAGCCTTGATACATAGTACATGCTCTACCAGGTGGGCTGTTTTCTGTAAATTTGAATATAGTGTGGGAATGGCAGACTCTGCCACTGACAATTCAAGAGACATAACTGAGTGTAAATGCATTTAATGGCTATAGAAAATAAAACTATTCTTGAACACTTTTGTCACAAGGATGAGATAATTAACTTGTTTTCAACAGTTTTGAAGTATTTGTAGAAAGAATACGATTGAAAAGCTCAATGCCAGATCAAATGACTCGTAAACATGTAACATTTTTAACCTAACACGATGCCTGAAAAGGGCCTGATCCAGCAGATGTGAGGGGTTGGGAATGACACTTGTTTTATCTCATATAGTGTGTCATAGTGGAAGGCAATCCCGAAAGTCCTTCTCTGGCACCTCCTGCCTGACCACCTTTGCACGTCATGCAGGTCATGAAAAACCTTACAGCTGTTCGTGATCCAACGTGTAATCTGTCTCTCTGCCAAGTCATGGCAGGACTATGTTCACCAAATCGGACATAGTGACCATCCCGAAAGAAATATTTGCTGTGCAGTCTGATCCCGCCATTAGCATGAATTCCTGACAACTCTGGGTCGGGTGTACAATGAATGGTGATTGCAACATAAAACACAATATTGTAATTAAAAAAACAAATCTCCCCTTTCTCTCTCTACCTGTCTCTCACTCTCTTTCTCTCTCACCCCAAGGTCACTTGTCCCATGTAACGGTGAGTGAGGGGGAGCACAGTAACCATAGCAACTGCTCAACGGGCCCAACTCCAGACTGCTCACCCCCCTCCCCCGACACGGCCCTAAAGAACATTGAGAGAGTCATCCGCCCACAGGTGAGTGAGTGTACACACACACACACACACACACACACACACACACACACACACACACACACACTAATGAAGGTGTTGCAGAGGCACCTGATGCATTATTGAACATCACAGTATCCACTTACAAGTAGCTTAAACACCTGCACCCACACACACTGGTAAACATCTCTGTCTGTTTCTCTCTCCCTCTGATTGTTTGTTTCTCTCTGTTTCATTTCATCTACACTCCTCTCTCTGTCTCTGTCAGTCACTCTCATAGTAGACTGGAGTATTGGAGTATTTGAGTAATCTGTTGTGTTCATCGAAACATCATATACTGGTTACAGAAACCCAGATGAGCCCCTAACCTGGGTTTGAGAGCTTGACTGTGCTTGTTGGGTTACTGTGAAAGAAACTGTAATACTGAGGATTTAAACACCTGCAAACACAGACAGACAGCTTCCTGATCAAGGAATATTAGGATAATAGCAGATATTGCTATTCTATGGGTCATGATTTGATTCAAAATATGTTCTCAACTCAAACTTTATTCTAGATTCTCTAAACCTGCTACCAGTTTTGTCCATGCAAGTGTGGTTTTTCTTAATGCAAAGAGTATTTTTATATATGAAATGTATCTGTAGACTGAATTGTACACAATTCTCTGCAGTCTCCTGCAACTGCACCCACAAACCTCCACAATTGCGTAATTGTGGCTTTGAAACATTGTGGTCTGCAGCTGCCCCAGCTTATTAAAGATTGGGTTGTTGGGCTATGTTACCTCCCAAGTCCATCGCTCTCTCTTCCACCTCCTTCAAAAACACACCTATGTATTTTCGAGAAGAGTGAGGAAGCAAGTAGAATAGAATATCACATGTGCTGTACAATGGTGACATGCAGCCATAGTGAAAGGTCTAACAAAGAGACGTTATGTGCAGCTTTTCCCGCTTTCGATGACTTTTTTACAGAAGCCCTGAGAGGCAAGTGAGAGTGCTTGTTGTTTTAATACTCATTTTGGCCACAAGAGGCTGAAGTGCACCACTTCCCCATGTTCTAAGTAGGACTAAAAGCATTCATGTTTTCTTCCAGGTGAGTTTTAATTTCTCCATGCACTCTAAACACAAGGTATTATTTAATATTACTGTCATGTCTTCCTTTTGGCTAGTAATTTAATCAGCGCTTCACCTTGAACTGTTGAGCTCAATGCAGCTGGCTACATGGCTAGCTAGCCACAAGTACCTCAGCAAAGTGTCTCATAATAGGGCTAACGTTAGACTGCTATATGAGATGACACCCTCAACAACAGTCACGTTTTGGGTCTAAACAGTATAATGAGCAGATTTACAGTAGTTCGGAAGTTTAATTTACCTTTGACATGCCTCATTGGTAATATATTGGGATCCCACGTCCACTCCGTTCTTAAATAAGAGTGACCGTCTTTTCATAAGCGGACCAGTCCGCTGCTGGCCCGGACGGACCAGTGACTGGTCCGTCAACTTGCCCTGCATAAACCTGTACTGGCCCCGGGCCATCGGTTATGTCGGAGCCTGGCCCACTTCTAAATCCCCTCTGATACGCATCTTCGTTACAGCATTGCATTGTTTGAGGGAACTATAACTTTAGGTAACTGGACGCAACCGTTACTAATGCTAGTAACGCTCATGGATTAATGCTCATGGATTGAAGCTGTTATTTTTCTAATTTTGACAATCTAACCGGTGACAACACATTAGTTAAGGTTTAAAGGACTATGGCTTCCGGTAGTTGTTGTTTATTTTGTTTAACTATGGGGAATTGTAATTTTATGGGTTATGGTTGTTCGGATGATTAAGCTAAGATAGCTATATGTCAGTGTCCGTTTTTTCCACACTAACTGGCAACTATACCACGTGATACCAACGTCGTTATACTATTGGCTCACAAGCCTTGTTAGAAGCAGGAACCAAACTTCAGACACCTCACACAGAAATAAACAAAACATTTATTTTGAACCCGTCAAAAATCTTTAAATTATTAATTCACACTCATCATTTTTTTTATTTTTTTTTTTTTTTTTTTTTTTAGGAAAAGTGATTTTATTCCACACCTTTCTAAAAGCTCTATGGATGTTTTTTTTTTTTTTTAAATATTCATCAACATAAAAATGTTCAATCAGTCAATATAACCGTTAACTCTTAGCTGGCATTTGTATTTTGCATTTCAGTGGAAATAGGTGTAGCGTATTTAGTGAGGAGTAACTATAATGTTATTAGTGCCAAAGAATTGAATTTATGATAATGATATTGTGAATTGATTCAGAATCATAGAAGCTAAGAATAATGGTTCTGATGATAAATATTTTTTTTCCTCCCACCGCAATCTAAACAGGTGCATTTGTAACTCAAGTCACATAGTAGTTGGTCATCATCTAAACCATTGAATCAGTTGTTTAATCGTTAAAGTGAAGGTCTGACATTAATAACGTGGAGGATATAGTATCTAAGGTGATCCATATTGAGAAGCCAAATCCAGCAGACTGTTAAAATTCAGTGTTCAGGCAGTCTGAAGCTCAGGTGGGTTCATCATCTACTGCTGAAATGATGATACAGAAATGACTCATGCATATTTGTGTACAATCTAATAAAAATGCGGCACTAGGATTATTTCAGGGAAGGGGCCTCCTGGGCAACCAGTGTAGTGTTACAGAAATATGCAATAAATACGTGTCAGTGTCATAGGTGAACAACACTGCCTTAATTCTAAAGCCTGTTGTCTACATCTAAATGCTCAGACTTGTACAACAAAAACAGAATAGATTAATAATGTGTCACTGATCATGAATAACTTTAAATCAACATTCAGAAATTCAAATGCAACAACAGATCAGCCTCATTAGTGACTTGAGATTAATTTAGTCCTCTCACTTCTGTCACTGGGAAGATAGTATCAGACACACGAGCTCAGCGCCAACATTTAGCACCTTGATAATTAACGGCAGTTGTTTTCTCAGTCTGCGGATGGCGTGTGACATAACACTGAAAAAAATATCCTTCTCAATGGCTTGTTTAGTCTAGTGATGAATCATAAAATATTAGTTTACTGAAGCATAACAAAGTCTCAGTCTTGAAAAGTCTGGTGAGATAATTATCTTGTAAATCAACTTTTTTACTGAATTCTTCTTATCATTGTATAAAGACACTTGTTTCCTTTTTTAACGTTGATTAAGAAAAAAATCTCCTCACAACTTCACCTGCCTATAACTCTCTGAATGTCATTTACTCACCTCAACCTGTTCTCTTCCTCCCTTGTTTCTTTACCTCTCACCCCACCCCACCCCCCACCCCCCTGCTAAATAATGTGTGTAGGGAAGGGATTACATGTGGTGCCCAGCGGGCCTCCACTCGGCATGACGCGCACATAATCAAGGAGCACCAGAGTTCAGTTTTATAGCGCCTAATTAATTCTCTAGAATTCATTTAATTTCACTTTAGTGCTCCCGCTGGCTATTTCATCAGTACACAGTATATGCCGAACAGTCAAGCTAACATGCACTCAAACACACACATGACTGTTGCAGCATGTATAGAAGAGTGTGGTATAGTGCCATACTCCCTCCTGTTTTCAGTATTAGAATATTAATTTGTGCTTTCAAGCTTACAGAGGGGGTTTTCAGCAAAAGTAGGGATTAAATCTCACTGTTTGTAAACACGGTGATGCTATGTAAGGATGATTTGATCTGATGGTTTACTGCCATCTCACAAACAGTATAATTCTATATTAAATCTTCCCTAGCAATAAAAAAATCTCAGATATGTTGCTTTGGACAAAATGGAATAATAAATGTGATGGGGATCTCTTTAGGGACCTTGACATTAAAATTTCCAAGAACTACTGTAACAGGTACACTTCATAAATTGTTGATTTTAAATAAAATTGTATTATTTCTGTTCATTATTATGGCTTTATCCTCTACTACTGCATATTACAAAGGTAACTTAATGTAGCTCTCAGTGTCTCTAGTTTCTATTTTTTTTACTCTACTGCTCATTTTATGTGTGTCTCTCTGAGAAAATTGAGCATTCCTGTTTATTAAAAGAATAGTTCCTGCTGTTTCTGGTCTTTTTGCTAAGCTAACCAGGTCTGGTTGTAGCTTCACATTTACCAGACAGACATGAGAGTGGTATCAATCTTTTCATCTAACTCTTAGCAAGAAAGCAAATAAGTGTATTTCACAAAATGTTGAACATTCCTTTAAATGTTTTGTCACATAGTAAAATTTTCTTTTGAAAATTACAGGATTTTCTAAAACATAAAAATAACCACTTGGCTCAATGGGATGAAAACAAGTTAAGGATTTCTGTGATTTTGAAAACTTGACCAAATATCATAACATACTGATATTCAGTTTGATAATGTAGATAGATATTGTGACATACATTTTTCCCATATTGACCCTTATTCTCAGTAGCCAACACTAGATCTGGAAACTAGCAGAAGTGAGCTTATAGATGCAGGTGTAGGAAGTTCCCTAGAACTAAGTTTTATATTTCTTAATAAAGTAATTTGACAGTTTAATTTTACTCTTATATCTATTGCAAATCAGGAATATCTTCTTGAATTGAGTACCCAATGAAATTAGACTTAAGTAGACTTATATACCACAATGGTATGTTTCGCTTTGAATTTAAGCAAAATAACATTTGCAGACTGGTGTGAGACAGACTGGTGTGAGACACCACATTTTTTTACAGTGTGTAACCCCCCCATATTGAGACAAAGCTCCTAAAGGCTGGCAGGAATTATTTAGCTTGTGTGCTGCTAACGCTGCTTCAGCGTTAGCACCCCCCCCCATCACTTTGTAAAAGCATGAAGAGATCACAGGCTATGATGACTGAAATGCATGGGCTTAATGTTTGTGTTGTTTTTACTTCTTCATCCTTCCTGCTTGTCCAAACTGTCAGCTGGACATGTTGGATCTCCACAAGCTCTTGATCACACTCATGGGCAGATGGGATGTGAACAGAGAGAATGAGGGAATAATCAAGTGGATGGAAAGAAGCAGAGAGAGGGAAAGCAAGAAGGACAGAGATGCACACTGCATCCTGGGGTTATCAGTTTCATAACCACTGGTTTGGTGTCCTACTTTGCTGCTTTTGCATGTGTGTGTGTGCAATCTCATCAGTAAAGTTTAATAAACATTACTTGCCTTTGAGAAATTCCAGTCAACACATGATAGAACTCGTGTTTGCGCTCACAAAGGCTAAAACTGGTATCTCAGACAATCACATGGTCACAATACGAAATTGTGCGCGCACACACACTCACACACACACACACACACACACACACACATTAATGCACTGCCTCTCTTGTACTTGCATTTTAGACCTCAAAGTCTAGACATTTTACCCTCAGACAGTCGACTCTTGTCCTAAATGCTGTTTGAGGTTTAAGGCTGCATTCAGGTCAACATTAGCATTGTGTCAAAAAAGAAGCAGCCTCTTCATTCATTTCACTAAAGCTATTGCATTGGCATAGCTCCATTTTGTGCCTCTCATGTATTAACATTACATTTGAGTTACAGAGCTAAGCATCCAGTTTTCTGAAAGATAAATCCTTGGTGATTTGAAAAACCCAGGACCTAGTTTAACAGTATTTGAAAGTGTTTCCACAATCCTCAGACTCTTCAAACCATTTGGATTAAAAACATATTTGTCCACTGCACAATAAAAAAAGATTTTTCTTCAGGTTTAATCCGAACAGAGTGTAGCTGGAAATGAGATATGTCCTTTGTATGATGCGAACCAAAACAAAAAAGTTTTCTCTACATTCATGAAGGTTATAATGTTCAGTGTTTCTAGAAACTGTTTTATAGAGGTTGTTGATTCAAGTTTATGGTCATTTGGAGGATGTTGTTTGTGGTGCTGTTGAACTGTATTGTGTTTTACCCAGAGGTGTTCCTAATTAAAAAGTAATTTAGTGTGCCCCCATTGACATAAATGTGATGGACAAAATATTAGAAATGCCTCTCAGTATAATACAATACAATTCAACAGCAGCTCAAACTACAATCTCCAAAATTACCATAAAGTTCAATCAACCCCTCTTCATAACGGTTTCAACAAAAATTAACATTATAACCTCTGTGAAGGTAGAATTTATTGCAGGAGTCTCTGTCACACACACACAAATGTAGATACAGTATAGTATGCATTGCACACATTCAGATCTACTGTCACACATGAGCACATTGTACATATGTATGAACACGTACAAGAAATCACACAGTGACAGTCTGAAAGAGCCGATAGCTTTCCTGACCACAGACACACAGTCAGACACATACTCAGAGTGGAGTGCAGATTAGGTAGGCTAACTGGTTTCTGATGTTTTACGGAGGCGTGGAGATAATGGATGGTTGAAAGGGTGCAGAGACGCACACAAAATACTCAATGGTAAATGTACAGAATACTACACAGCTGTCACATAAGAAGCAGGCTAGTAACTTGTTTGTTTGTTCAAAGTCCCTTTGGAGGATCTGCTTCAGGATACTGAATGACTTATACTCTCAACGCCCCCAAATTACTGCAATCAAGGTGCTCTTGAGCAAGACAAGTCCTTACCGCAGCATCCCGTGTTTGAATCCAGCCCGCAGCCCTTTGCTGCATGCCATCCCCTCTCTCTCCCACATTTCCTGTCTCTCTTCAGTTGCTCCTATCAAATAAAGACAAAAAGCCCAAAAAATATTATTTTTAAAAGAAAAAGCATTATCCTCAATCACTTGCCTCAATGAAAAAAGGGTATCGATTTTAGTGTGTTTCTTGAAGTAGAGATGGTTTGTTTTGACCAACACAGATCTATTGAACTTAAAGGTGATATGTGTAATTTTAACATCAGTGTAGAGTAATTTTGAGATGACAGCATAATTATAGTAAACAAACAAGACAGTCATGAAAAAGACTGCCAGGCTCTACCAACCCAAAGATTTACTTTTAAAATACACTGGGCCAGATCTCATTGGAAATTGTTAAAGGTTCAAAACAGTAAAAGGATGCCATTGTCTTCATATGATTGGAGTTGGTGAGACGAGTGTAAATCCAACAAAAGATCCTTCCAGCATTTTTATCTTCTTCATTGAAGCATGGAAAATTTGATCATAAAATGCTCCATATTGTTGTCATTAACATTAAATCAAATGACTCATGTAACACTAATTTAAAATAATTGCTTGTACTATCAGTTCCACTGCGAATCAACACCTTGTCTGCTGATAGCTTAATTGGCTATCTGCTAGTCTCAAAATGGCTAGGAAACAAGTAAACAAATGGCTGGCTAAACATACCCATTTGTCAGCATTTCATTTGAGGAACTTGCATATTAATCCTGCTTTTTTACTGGAACAATAGTGGAACTTGTGGCGCTATCAGACATTTTCTTCACAAGCAAATCTCCAGATTTGTTAATACAACATGCTTCCACAGACAGATCACTAATCACTTTGGCATTTAGAGCTCATTAATCTGTTCACACTCATCAATCAGTTTGCTGCTGAGGCTGTGTTTGTTCTGAATACACTTGATGATCCCTCTCTGACAGTGTTGTGGCAGTCAGTTAATCTTCCAGCAAATTTGCTAGAATATGTATGTAATTACAGTATAACTGTACAATTCTATGAATATGACTCTGCATTAGTGCCAGCTCTTTATCGAGCCAATACTGTAGGCTGTGCAAAGACCACACATGTACAAATACACATGCACACACAATCAATAAACAATCACAGTGATGGCAGCTGTTTAGCGCCAGAGAGGGGTGGCAAGAAAGGAGGGTGAAAATAGAGAGAGAGAAGAACCATAAGTCGAAGGAAAAAAAGATCAATTTACTTTCACGTACCTTGGTCAGCTCATTCCTCTTATCAAAGCTGGCGGCTTACTGCACTCCACCTGAACGTTTCAAAGTTGCTTGGACAACTAGGAGACCTTTAAGTGCGTGTGTATGTGTGTGGTAGTTAAAGACGTTTGCTTTCCCAGCCAGCAAGATGCCTGTGGCCCCAGAGGAGAGGCATAGGTCATACACTGCTAATTGAACTAACTCCAGCTAATGCTAAAAGCTCTAAAGTCGGGGGTTACACATCTGAGCTATTTCCTAGTATTTCCTAGTATATCCCACCTGTACTCAAGGGATTTGTATATAGCATTTTGATGACTTCAATAAATCATGCAGGTCACCTCATTAGTTTTGAGCCAAGACGACAGCTAGCTTTTACTCTGCACTGCATTTTTAATTGTGTGCCCCTATAAATTTGGCGGGAAAACTGCTTTAATACTTTATAACAGATAGAAGGTGAATTACTTCTACTTCAAACTGAGCTACAGTGAACCTTCCTGAGTTTCTCACAATTTTAGATGATGGACAAAAGGAAAGACAGTTTCATCAGACTGATGGTAGAGCTAAATAAACCTAAGTGGAGTGATACGCTACAATCTGACAGCTCCCCAAAGAAAATGCCAAATGAGCCTGATGATTAGCTTTGTAAGGTTAAGAAAAGTAGTTTTAAATGAGAAAACTACCTGACCTGTCCTCAATAGATATTTATTCAGTATTCAGTATTCAGATTCAGTATTCCAAAAGTAAACCCACAGTTACAACACACATGAATAACAACCAGACTGCAATTTAAACAACTGAAGTGAAAGCGCAATATTCCTTGGGAAAAAGTTAACCCTGTTTTTTTTTAAAGAAATCAGGCTGTGCTGAGGCAATAAAACTGGCATAATATATTACCCATGAGTGCTTCCACTACCACATTGATCATGACCTGAGCTGAGTGTTTATATTGTAAGAATATTATATGTACTTACTTTTGTATTTCCAACAGTTAACAAAAGAGGCTTTTCTTTCAGTCAACAACAGCTTTCCTGATTAAAGTAGAGGGATAAGAGAGCACCACAGTAACTGCACAGTACTTCAGTTGACAGCGTATGTGTGTCTGGAAAGGCACACGTACTGCTGCATGAACCGTGTTTGAGCCTTTAGAGGGGGCACTATACTGTAAATGTTAATGTCACTGAAATTGTCTCTGTGTGTCACCTGAGTAAAATTTTCAAAAAATGCTTCTTGAGGGGAATAATAAAGAAGTTTGATCATCAGAAGAAAAAGATGTAAGAAATGAGACAAAGCCAAAATGTCTCAGAAAAAAGTGGGAATGCAGAATTGAGAACTGAATAGTAGAGTAATAGTTTTAAGACTTGCAGTTAAAAGTTTGTTTTGGATGTGGTGTCAAAAAAGGGTTTGAATGTTTACTTCTTTTATTTTCTATTCTCTTGTTCTTTTTCCTCGCTGTAAGTTGATGTGTCGTCTACTCTGCTCTTCTGAGCTTTTTGCCTTCTGAGTTTGTGTGTTTACATCTTTCTGTGAATGTGTGAGGCCACTGAAATAAAGATGGAGAAAAAAAGGGGAGAATGGAAAAGAAATAAAAACACTGGCTACAAAAGACACGTGCATTGTTCCATATGTAGCATCATTAACTCTGGGCTACTGTTAACAGAAGAGAATTTGTGCCAACAACTGAAAATATCAGTTAAAACCATTGTGATAATTACCTGTCAGTCCCCTGCTCATGTTAATTGCCAGATTAGTTAGCCAGTAAAGAGATTTAATGGAAATGTCAACACTTTGGAATAAATTACCCACCACTCTTTGGTGCACTTGACATACATTGTGTTTTAGCATTGCTCCTACAGAATCAGCTTTATAGCTTTACAGTTTTTACAGTACTTCTGTTCAAGTTTCATTCATTTATTCAACAGTGGACACCCATGAACTGTACAGTATCTGATCATTTAATCATGATAATTTTATGATAATTGATTATCATAAAATCATAATTAATTGATTAATTCCTCAGTGTCACACAGAAATGAGTTCTTTTCAATGCGTGCAAGTAAATTTAAACTGCAAAGCACACCTCGTCTTAGGTGAGGAATTACATTTTTTAGCTAATGGGTGTGTTGTCATTTATTAGCGCCCAAGCAGGAACACACACATTAGTGAAGTATTAAACAGCATGTTTTTCCCCAAGGATGCTGTTCCAGGCGGTGAAAATGTATTTTGCTGTAGTTTAATCAGGCATGGAGGACTGGCGTGTGTGTGTGTATGTGTGTGTGTGTGTGCTCATTTATCCCCTTCCAGTCGGCCATGACATGTTCATTAGCCTGCTGCCCGTTTGCATTGTTAACGCTAAGCCTCAGCCAGAGCTACAGTATGTGTGTGTTTTGTTGTATGTGTCAGTGTGTGTGCATGTGCGAGCTCTTAATATTAAACATTAGATGGCTCGCAAAAGAAGACACACACACACACACACACACACAAGCACAGCCTCAACCTCCCACTTTGAAATACCACAGAGTCATATTACAGCAGTTCCATCATTCTGGGTTGATTGCTGTTTCATCTCATTTATTTTGGGTCCTTTTTTGTTAGTTGTTAAGCCTGCGGCAAAGTATACACTACAGGTTCTGTTTTCATGCGGGCGCATTGCGTGAGTGGTTTAGTATTAGTATGTTTGACTGACTTTTTGTCTTTTACTTTGATGACCTACAGTAAAAAACTGTTTTTTATTACGAAGAGGTCATAAAAAATATAGAAGTATACGTTTTTGAGAGAAAGCTTGTGTAATGTCCCTTCCCTTTCCCAGTCAGGATGATTCCCTGTTGGCCTCATACATCATCGTCGTATTCCCTATTGGCTTTCTAGGCCGTTGTGATCTTTTTTTTGGTTTGGTTGATGCATTGGTCCTTTAAACATCCCTGTTCTCTGCGGGATGCTGCTGCTCTGGTGTTATTCCCCACTGACCAACTCTCCACTGAAAGGGAAAAAAAAGTTTATCTTACTGCTGTGCCGGATTCTGGTCATTCTGGCACCTGGTTAGCTTACCTTAGCATTAAGACTGGAAACAGCTAGCCTGGCTCTGTCCAAAGGTCTACCAGAACCGGAGTGTAAAAACAATACGTTCTGGTTTTATGTGCCCGACTATTTCTTGGCTGGAAGCAGTGACTGCCCCAGGCTAGCTGTTTCTACCTGTTTTGTGTCTTTGTGCTAAGCTAAGTTAGCTGTCTGCTGGCGGTAGCTTCATATTTATCGTACAGATATGAGAGTGGTATTGATCTTCTCATCTCTCAGCAAGAAAGCGATAAGGGCATTTTCCAAAATGTCAAACTATTCCTTTAATGCCTTTCTCTTTTTAATGATAAGTTACTTCCACAGCATTCTGTTTTCACATTACATTACATTTATGGGAGGTTGTGCACAGTGCTTTAACAAAATAGACTTATTACTAGTAGCTTTCATCATTCATTCATTCCTTCCTTGTATTGCTAAACTCTTTCTCCTTCCTTACTTTCCTCCTTCCATCCTAAATTCTGCTTCCCTTCAGTCTTTCTTCCATTTCTTTCTTATTATGACCATGTATTTTGTCCTTTTTACCCTACTTTACCTGTCCTTCCTTCTTTCATTCATTCCTTTCTTCATAGCTTCATTCCTCCTTGCCAAACCTCCTTCATCTCCTACTTAAATGCTTACCTCTAACCATCATTTCTTTCTTCTGTTCTTTGTTCCTTCCCTTTTCGTTTTCAGTCCTTCTGTTTTCACTCATTGACAGGGAGAAATGTTTTCAATTCTTTTATTTTTCATGCCCTTCTTGTGTTCAACCTATTTCCCTGCTCTTGTTTTGCTTTTGTTTTTCACCTCAGTTTAGTTCAGTCGATCTGAAGACTCTTCAAAGCCCAATTTGAGTGCACCATGCATGGAAAAGAGCCTTCTCTCCTCCTCTGCTTTCATTTTCTTTGATATCCTTTGGCCCCTCTCTTTCTCTCTTAAGGTTCAGTCTTTGTGCCTCGAGTCACACACAAGACAGTGAAGGTTGTCCTGTCATGTGTCTGTCTCGCAACATTTCAGGATGTTATTTTGCCTTTATGGTTCGCTGTATTGATTCACTTTGCCTACATTCTCTGACTTGCACACACACACACACACACACACACACACACACACACACAAAAGCAGGGTTTTGACTGCCTGAGCTGATTGTGAAGCATAGCAGCAGGTTGTTGAGAACTGCAAATGCCTCATTATGTAAGATGTGTTTACCAGATGCCAGTCTACAGTTTCAGTTGTTCTCTGCCTCGCTTTTCTCTCTCTCTCTCTCTCTCTCTCTCTCTCTCTCTCTCTCTCTCTGTACGTCCATATATCTCTTTTACCTCTGTCCATCTTTCTTTCTTTTCTTGCATTCCAATTTTATATTATATAAAACATGTTGACATCTATATATCTTATTACATCACACACATGTTCAGTTGTCAGAATGAATAAGTCTAAATTTTTGAGTCATGTGCAGAGAGTTTTTGTCATTAAGAGGAAAGTGCAATGACTTACAACCATTCCCTATAGACTTATACAGGGATCAGATTGCACAGTATGTTGGCATTTTGAGATGATCACTGGTCATGAAGTCATAATTTCTTGCGGTGACTTGGCTGAGGAAATGGCAGACTACATGTTGCACCATGTTGTCGCTTGCTCAACATATATTGGTTATCAGCAAGATGCCAAGGACCCACCTCACTGTTCCACCTGACAGCAACAACAACATCATCGTCTTTTGCATCAGGATGCCAGAGATGTACAGCCAGCTTTTGAGAGGGCGGATTTGAGCCTCGCTACATTTCTCCAGTAGCCCCCTTTTTATTTTTTATTTTTTGATGTTGCAGTAAGCAACACACTACATGGGGTAAAACAGGCACTTCTTGCACCCAACACTCATTTTAGTTCCTGATATCCCATGTCTGATCGGGTTGGGTCATTATATATTGTGTAGTTGGATGCCGGCATCAAACTACACAATATATAATGACCCTAACTTTAGCCTTAACTACCACATGCTAAACCCCAACCACATTTTAACCAAAAACTTAATGGTTTACCTTGTGGGGAAAAGTGTTTTGTCCCCAAATGTGATGTGAGTCCCGATAATGTGACCATAATGTGTCGCCACAGTATGACTGAAACTAGCACACACACACACTCTTGCCATCTTTCTCCTATTTAAGGAGGCAGCATCATGACAAACGTTAAAGTTGCAGAACTACTTACATTTATGCTGCTATTACAATAAAAAACCTGATTTGTAAAACAAAGGAAATTGATCATTATAAGACAAGAATGACATGGAAGAATTAAGTATAATAAGAATAATGAGCAGTTATCATAATGAAACAAAATCAGCGATATTGAAATGCCACCAAGCACTTAGAAGGTAGAAAGATGGCACCATCTTTCTCATAGGAAGGGTTTAATTGGCAGAAATCGTTACTGTTTATTTGGTCTCAAATGGTTTCAGATTGGAAGGCAAAACTCAGTGACTATAAAACACTTTCAAAGAAACCAAAACATTTACTTTTAATCTGTAAAATTAAAATGTAGTTATAGTTACGTAAAAGGAAAAGCAGAGAACAAAAATGGACAAACCCACAATATAGTCAATTACCTAAGAGAGAATATAGTAGTTTAATTTATATATAAGTGTTCCAAAAACAATGTATATGTTTTCATCTCTCTAACTGTTGTCCTCTTCATCCTGTCTTGTATCCAGCCCAAGCAGCGCACCTCTCTGTCTTCGTCCCTGGACGTCCAGAAGCCGGTCAACCACAGCTGTGATCCCAGCGAGGTGAGTTCATCCCTGGGCTACGCCAGCTTCAGCACCAGCCCCCCTGCCAGCCCTCCACTCAGCCCAAACCAAGAGGACTCTTCAGGCTCCAACGACGACTGTCAGCTCACAGGTAAGACTCATGAAAACGGGCATGAGGGTGGGAGAGCGATTAGTGTTAAAGGCCGTCTCTCAGCCAGACGTGAGAGTGAGTGTCGGCCCTGCTGAAATACACTCTAACCTGACCTCTGACCTCCCTGTGGAGGAGGGTCAGCAGAAACACAAATATCTCCTCAAGGGGAATATCACAACATGAAAACTCTTGCTATTAGGTCACTTGACTTTCTCTGCTGCATGGACACCAAGAAAAGCAATTAAATCAAAGAATTGTTGAGATATTTAAATGTAAAGTGAATGTGAATGTTTATTATAGGGTTGCATCTAACAATTAAACGAGTCAACAGTCATCAAAATAGTTGCTGTTTATTTCTCTTTCGATTGAGTAATCAATTAATTGACTTATCATTTCAGCTCTAGTCTGCTGTGTGATTCTAAGTTCTTTGCGTATTATCACTATTATCTGGGTGGTTTGTGAAGATACATGCTGTATAATCTAGATCTTTGGAATGTGTTAGTTGTATTGTGTAGCTTAAAATGGTCATTTTCTCTCTGGAGAGGGTATGGACAGGGAGTGCAATGTAGTTAGAGTGATTGAATGAATGGAAATGAGTTAATCCAACATGGAAAATCTGTGTAGAATACCTCTCACATCCTGTGACTTAGTGAGAGGTTGGATTATGTCAGCCCTATTCAGTTATGGCATCAATAATGCATAAAGTACACATTTACTCTGAAAGTCAATATACTGAATAACTGTATAATACCTTTGGCCTTGTGGTGCATTCATTTCTTTACTTTTTAGTTGACTATTATACCGCTGCTGATCTTTTTTTATTCCTGGTGTTGAAGCCTCCTCTTTCATTCTGTGTTTGTTGCCTTAGCGCAGGTATTGTTTAAACTCTTTCTGCCTGGAAACTAAATGGAACTTTAATCCTCTTGCCCTGGGTCCCAGGAAATTGAAATCATATTTCTACTCCTGTCATACTTGAGACCAGAGCCAAGAGGAAAACCCCTTAGAGACCAACAACAGATCTTAGAAAGAACTGCTGGACTCAGTCAGACTGTGGAAGGAGTGAAGGGCACACCGTGAAAGCTGCATTTCTGTCTAAGGGGAATTAGAAATATGATTCAGAATATGCTGAAACTGACCAAAATATACTATATGACATTAGTTCCAGAAATAATTTGTGTCAATTTAGCATACATTTTTGTGATTTCAGCCCACAGTGCTATGTGAGCCCCATCTGTTTAGGAATCCAAGGAGGTTGAAACAAGCACTAAGAATAATTCTACACAGGGTTTTGACCTGTGGCTTTGACAAATGATTGGACGCAAACATGATTTATTAATGATTGACCTACTGGTGTGTATGCTAGATTGAAGAGCATCAAAAAAAGCACCACAGAGCGCCATTAAACTGGACATTGATGATTACATCTCTGCAATACTTAACCAAGTAAACCCACTTGGTACTGCACACTTATTTTTATTTTATACTTACCCACTTGGTACTTAATTTATTTGGTTACCTGTATTATAGTGTACTATAGTGTATTTTTTTATTTTTTTTTTTGCTAGTGCTTCTACTCCTTGTGTGCACTGACGTGACAGTGAGCTGCTGTAACAAAAGAGTTTCCCCTCGGGGATTAATAAAGTATTTCTGATTCTGATCAGGCCATGAAGAGAATTTCAGTGTTGAGTAAAGGCCTTGTAACACAAGAAAGTGCCAAAGCAAAGTTCATATAAATAGGTGGTGCGAGAAGGGATGTAGTGTCTAATCTCAGGGCTAGCTGAACTACTGTAGCTGGTAAGATAACTGTTTAGACACGAGCCATGAATTAGCGAATTCACCGAATGCAGTGATTTCTTTGAAATGGTTCGATTTTTACGCAAAATATAACCGTTTTAAATGCTGTGTACATTGTTTTAGAAATGTATGTATTACTATTAAATACAAATGTTTTTTCAGGTTTTGCTTTCAAAAAGGGACATTTCAAAGGTTTTTTGAGATGAAAACTCTTCTTAACTTATATATCAGTCTCAAGTCGGTTTGAGTGGAAATTAGGATGCAAACAAGCACTTTCTGTGGAAAACTCTACCAGATATCTTAAAAACTAGGCTCCAGGACATCAGCAAAAGATGCTCTCTTAGTCATGTGGAGAGTTTTTTTCAGACCAGATGAAACACTGTTAGTTTCATCTAATGACACCCCCCTGCTGAGTTTAAAAGTTTCTCCTCCAAAAAGAATATTCCTGTAATGAATGAGGTGTTTTCTCATAAGAATCTCATAATGAGGGCAGTTAGGTCTTAAATCTGCACATACGCACATTTTAGTACTTTTATTTATGTTCACATAATAAATAAAGTTACAAATACAAAATAATGCATGTTTAGTATTCACACGCATTTTTTAATGTGATTTGTATATTGGTCAAGCAATTTGACAAATGTTTTTACATAATGAATCCTAAAATAACCACAGTTTGGTCCCTGTGACCCCTGTTTGCTAACATTTTACCCCCCTCATATGGAAATACAACTTAGTACTGAGGTGTCTACACTATATATGGGTATGTAATAGTACCAGAGTTATTACAGTATTTATTATACAAAAAATAATGTACATTTTGTCGAAATTTATCAGTTTTTCACTCCACTGGACCCATCGATATCCACACGCCACACTTTGGGAACCACTGGTTTACCACCTGGTTAACTCCCGACCTTCATTTCCTTTGTGTCATTTCCTAGTTGCTCACTTCATTTGTTACCATAGCAATGAGATTCCTTGTTGTCATGGCGAAGTGGTGGCCTTGGCGATAGTTATGTGGTGACGTGGTCATGAATACTTCCTTCTCTCACCTGGGTTTCAGTCCAACTGTCCTTCACACCCGCTGCTATCAAGCACCGACAGAAGAGGAAAAGCCAGGGAAGTCGACAGGCAGGAGGCATTTGTGTGTGTGTATGCGTGCGTACGTATGCGTGTGTGTGTGTGTGTGTGTCTCTGTTTGATCCAGGAGCAGTTCAGAGGCCCAGCTAGACTTTGATCTGTGTAGTGCCTTGAACTAAAAACACATTCATTATCAATCCACAGGTGCACACACACACACACACACACGCTCTCTCACACACAAACATAAAGACCTAAAACTGAATGAGACATCTTCATCTGCTATTCTCATTGAAGCATTGCCATTATATTTATGTAACAAGAGTGTGTTATTTCCTGATTGAAACCTACATAATGAGTCTTGGGCCTGACACTGATGTGTTCTGAGGACAAAGATTGAGGAGCAATTATTGATCACCTTGTTGAAAAGCTCTCGTTTTTACTTTCAGCACACTCGGTTAATTAACTGTATATAAAAGTATTTTTTGGGAATTTGAAATTGTGGATACAGAAGAATTTCATGACTTAGAATATGTTCATGCCCTAATACTGAAGCTAGCGGTTAGTTTTTATATGTCTGGTGTGATTACTAGGGATGATTATCATTAGGATTTTATTAATTACTGCTACAGCAGTACTAATACAGCTTATCACTACTGATACTTATTGGTGCTCCTTGCTAATTTTGTGAATGAAAGAGGGACATTTTCTGATAATAAAAATGGGCATCAGAGCCACTTGTATAACCAGCCACTTTGCTCCAAAAATCCATAGCACTGACAATTTATGCTGTATTGTATCCTATTATTGTTCCATTGTTACCAGTACTACAGCCAAATTGAAATTGTCTGCCTTTTAAATCAATTAATTACATTTAAATACTTATTGCAGCACCACCTGCCAAGAAACTCACCTGAATTTCAGTATTTTTTTCATCGTAGTTTGAAAGCATGAAATGTGACCAGATTCATCTGACAGTAACAACTTGCAAATCAATTACTATTTTTCTTCTTTTTTGGATTTGCTTCAATTCAACCCACACACTCTAGTATGTTATTTTACGCAACATTTGAAAAGTTTCCGTAATATTTGCTTGAGAAAATATGATATACTGCAACTTGAGGCACTGGAGGAAAGATTGATCTCTCTCATCTTCTCTGTTGATTGATACTGTAACAGTATTGCCAAAACAGTTAAAAAGTCCATTTACATTAAGAAATTATAAAGCCTAATGTCTTATCACCACACTTATAAAAACATTATATAAGCACTACAGTGCATTATAGACACAACGTATAATGTATTATAAATATGTGAACATTTGTTTCTCTCTGACTTTCTCTGTATGTCTCTCCCTCGCTCTCCACGCCTGAAACTCCAACACCAGGAATAGATTGGCAGCCTTTTATATTTCCATTTAATTTTTTCTCAAATTTTTCCCCCTCCTCCTTCTTCTTCTGCTACTCTGTTCATCCCTCCTGCTCTCTCTACGTATTAGCTTTATACGGCCCATTGTGGGGTTGCCATGGTAACAAGTGGCTTACAGAGAGAGACAGAATCAGAGAAAGAGGGAGTGTATATATGTATTGGATGTGGATACAGAAGGCAAAGAGTTGCAGAAATCAAAGGATGCCAGTGCAAAAGAGTGGGTGAGGGAGAGAGAATGAGAGTCTTAACGTTGCAGGAGGAGGGGTGATGAACAAAAATCAGGAAAATGGAGAGAATGAAATGAGGACAAGAAAGTGAAGGAAACACTTTTTCCCCCCTGCACACCATAAAAGGTCTTTCCTTCCTTCCTCTCAACATTTGTCTCACTCCTTCTTTTTCCTCTCATTTTCTTCCTAAAAATCCTGAACTGTTCTTTGACACCAATCTAACATTTATACAATAAATCTCCGGCCCTGCAGCGGAGTATGCAGGTGTCAGCCACCTGCGTGGGCAGTTGGATAAAAAGGAGGCCTATTTATAACCCGACCCATCACTGGTGCTGCTGTTGGTGCTACGGAACTAGGGTTTACGTAATGTTGGACATTGCTTGCGAAGATATTCCCACAGTGCCCTCGGTGCAGAGTGCCAAGTGCAGTGCAGTGTTATGCAAAAGAAGTGCAACTGTTGACACAGTTGTCCTCCATGAATTATGCAGTGCCCCCTGCGACAAGTCTGTAACAAACAGGCTCAAATCTGCAGGTCTGTATTTATTCATCTGGAAGCTGTTAAGTTGCTGGAACACTTCATAGCTTCTTATACACCCCATGATGTAAATGCAAGCACAGAATTTGTTCATAATGTACTATTGTAGATTACATATTCCACTCTTTGTGTTACCTTTAATTTTAATTTAGTACCTTTTAAATTTAAAGGGAAATCCCAGTGTATGTCAACCTGGGTCTTATTCTCACGTTAATGGACATTATGACTAATGGTCATAATAACATTTAAAGCTGCACTAATCATTATTTGTATATAAACAATGGGTCAGTTGACTACATGTACATATAACATGAAAGTGGTTGCTCGTAGTAAGTAACCCAAGAATTTTCACCATACTCTACAGTTCCCCTCAGCTCTATGTAGCTTTTTAGCTTCCTTCAGCTCTTTGTTTTAGTGTTGTGGTTCTCAGTGAAAAGGCTCAGATAAACCAACTGTACACTACCTGTGGAGGTGGTCGTCTGGAAGTCCCAGTAGCTGTTGTAGGGAACTACATGCAGTTGTAGTTAGCCACAACTATAGTCTCTTCTCGTGTTTGCTGCTACTTCTTTAGCACACACACAAGCTAAATCAAAAGTGAGCCACAGCCTCATACTAATGTGAAAACAGGTAAGTTACCTAAGAAATGGATCCGCTATGCTATGCAGTTTGGTACATTAACTACAGGGATTTCCAGGAGACTACTTTCTGTCTTTAGGTTTGGTCAGACTCCACATCAAGGTCCTTGCCCTGATAAACATCATTCTTGCCATAGTACACGTCCACGTTTCCCAAATCTCTACATCAGGCAGGTGTTTTATCTGTAGTTTTTATTTTTGTATTTCAAGCAGGAAATCTTCTTTCTCTCTGACTAACTCACTTAATCTCAGAGTATAAAATACTGTTGGATCTACATATATAAAATGCTGTGTTTCCTATGTGTTTTCTGACGTACAAGCATGTTTTCTTGCTTTCAAATTACCACAAAAAAATTAAATTCTCTAGAGTTGTCTTGGTCAGCTGTGAAAAACGGCTGCCTGAAAAACATGACTTCATGCTGTCTTCATAATGCAAACGGCCACAGAGGGGCAGAGTGATCGATGAGCTCTAACAGTTAATGAGCTGTAAATGGCAAAGCTCTGTATGTGTGTGAGTGGGGCTGGCTGTGTGTTTTCTTGAAAGAGTTAAGTTCATTAAATGTCCGTTGCTTAATTGAATCCTTTGTTCTCAAATATCTCACACTCCTTGTACCTTCACATCACCTCAAAACTACAAGCACACTCTTCTGCACAAATGCACAATGGGACTGTCAGCCTGCTGTGCTTAATCATTAAGTCATCCTCAAAGTAAGCATTGCCTTTGTTTGGAGCATTAATTTACTCACACGCACATACACACACACACGGTTTTGTCTTGATTTTCCATCCAATTGACATCTTTAGCTCTGTCCTTTGCTCTTTGCTACACACAATCACATTTGAAGCCACTTCCTTTTTATTTGTCCATGCCAGCATAGCATGAAGCTTAATTAAGTAAGCTGCTATTGTTGTCCACTGTATTGTCCATTAACATATTTAATTGTAATCATAGCTTAAAAGAAACAAGCATGCGCATATCATACAGTTTTCCTTTTTTTCCCACATTTTTCATGAAGCAGAAAAACAGCGGTGCTGTCTGTAGACTTGCTCTCCTCTCATATAAAATTACAGGAATTTTCCCTGCTGTTCTACTTAGGTTGAATGTGCCGAATGTGTGCCCCCTGTCGTGTGGCAGAAGGCAGATGTGATGAAATTATAGCTCTTCTCTCTGCACTTTTTCACTCAAGTGTGAGAGAGGATCAATCAAGGATAAAAGCTATTAAGTCAAATTTGATGGGTGGGAGAAGGAAAAAGGTAAAAAAACATTCAACCATTTTCTTGTGTATGCTATATGTACACACTTACATTAACTTTATCAGGTAAACCTGTACAATCTTACGCAATCCGATACAAAGCCTTGCAATCCTTTGTGAAGCTTCTAATATTCAGTTTTTGTTGACAGAGAAGTGCTGATTCAATTCTAGGTAAATCCTTAGACCGTAGTCAGTGGTGTTGAATCATATTGACAGGTGTTTCTAATATTCTGTCCTCCTTATGTATGTAAAAATTACTACAGACCTGGATCAACACCTCCCTGATACAGAGTGGGTTCATAGTCTTGCGCCTTTGGACATTGCCAGTCTTTGTAGTAAAATGTCCTCTCCAAATTGTACCGCCCTCAGAGATGTAGCTCTAATTAACAGCACAATTTCATTAATGAGCAGAATGGTTTTGATCACACATTTTGTGTGCTTGTATCATTTAGTTTTCACCTCAGGCAGTTGTGCTAATAATATTGGAAGGCTTTGTCTGTGGTGTTTGTTTTTTAGCCGTACTAGCGCCATGACTCCAGGGATGGCAATATCAGTTGGTAGGTCGGTCTTTCGGTCGGTGTCTCTATTAACTATTGGCTGGAGTGCCATTAAATTTTGTACAGGCATTCATGGTCCTCAGAGGATGAATTCTCCTGACTTTTATGATCTCCTGACTTTTGATGTAGCCATCATCAGGTCAAAATTTTAATTTGTCTAATACTTGGATTTATGACCACAAACCTGCAAAACTGTCTAATTTATTAATGTAACCCTTATCCTCCTCCTCTAAGGGTGAGGGCACCTCTAAGGATGGACATGAACAGTCTATCCAGTTTTTAATTCATACTTTACTGTGTGTGTGTGTGTGTGTGTGTGTATGTATGTGTGTATATATATGTATATATGTGTATGTATATGTATATATGTATATGTGTATACAGTGGTGTGAAAAAGTGTTTGCCCTCTTTCTGATTTCTTATTTTTTTGCATGTTTGTCACACTTAAATGTTTTAGATCATCAAACAAATTTAAATATTAGTCAAAGATAACACAAGTAAACACAAAATGCAGTTTTTAAATGAAGGTTATTATTAAGGGGAAAAAAAATCCAAACCTACATAGCCCTGCGTGAAAAAGTGATTGCCCCACCTGTTAAAACATAACTTTTTATGTTTATCACACCTGAGTTCAATTTCTCTAGCCACACCCAGGCCTGATTACTGCCACACCGGTTCTCAATCAAGAAATCACTTAAATAGGACCTGCCTGACAAAGTGAAGTAGACCAAAATATCTTCAAAAGCTAGACATCATGCTGAGATCCAAAGAAATTCAGGAACAAATGAGAAAGAAAGTAATTGAGATCTATCAGTATAAATGGAACCATGAATTCTGCTGAAAGAGAATGTCCGGCCATCTGTTCGTGACCTCAAACTGAAGCGAACTTGCTGCTAAGCCGCTAAGGGATGGGACGCACCCTGAATGGCTTACCGAAGGGCGTACAATCCTGATCATCGCGGTTAAGATAAGTGCTCCTCACCATGCATGGAGGGTTCCATCCCAAATCCAGCACCCTCAGACTGTACGCTAGCCGTAAGGAAGGCGGCCTGGAAACCCCAAGGTCAAGGTGCGAAACACCTCCAAAGGTGGTAGAGAATGACTGAGCCAAGATCCTGTGGGACTTCCAGATACAGACTGACAGAATGGTAATGTGGTGGTGGAGACTGGGAGATCCCCAACCTAAGATTGGGTTCAAAGCCCTAACAAGTGCAATCATGCTGAACGAGGCAGCGACTGACCTGAAAGATAAGATCATGGCGAGAATGAATGCAAGGCAACCCCGACGGCAATTACAACGGCTAAGTGAAGTACCATCAGAAAGTCTCCTAGAAGATGTGAATGCAGCATTGAGTGCGATCCCTACCACAACCATCACCGAAACCAATGAGCTGATATACATTTCAGCAGCAGTGATGCTCGAGATGCTTGGCTATAAGAGCAACCATGGGAGCCATGAGAAACAGTAACCACCATGGAAACAAAGGCTGGAGGCTAAAATCAAGAAAGCACGAAGACAAGTGAGCCAACTGACAGAAGCCGAGAGAGGTGCAATGAAAAAACAAGTACCCAAGAGGTACAACCAGATGCCCATACCTGAAGCACTCGAAACTGCCAAATAAAGGCTCTAAGCCTTGGCCAGCCGCCTAAAGAGGTACACGAGAGACAATGAAGCCAGAAAAATAAACCGGCTGTTCACAACTCAACCTGCGAAAGTGTACGCTCAATGGCAGGGTAATAACAGCAGAGCAGACCCACCAAGGCTGGAAACTGAACGGTACTGGAAAAGTATATGGGAGAGGGAGGCATCAATCAATCAATCAAACTTTATTTCTATAGCACCTTCCAACAACCAAAACTGAACCAAAGTGCTGTACAACATTAAAAACAAGAAAAATAATAATGATGATAATAAATAATAATAAAAGTACAAAGAGGTCAGCAGAGCACAACAGCGATGCACAGTGGCTGGTGGCTCTGAGAGAGGACCACAGCAACCTCCCTGAACAGAATCCAGTTACCATCACAGTGGCAGACATCCAAGAAAGAGTCTCAGGAAAAACTGGACAGCACCGAGCCCTGACAGGATCCACACCTACTGGCTAAAGAAGCTCACTGCACTCCTCGAGCGCCTAGCAGCACGATTGAGCCAGCTGCTAAGGGATGGGACACACCCTGAATGGCTTACCGAAGGGCGTACAATCCTGATCCTGAAGGATCCCGCAAAGGGTACAGTCCCATCCAACTATCGGCCAATAACCTGTCTTTCCACAACATGGAATCTCATGTCAGGCATCATTGCGGCTAAGATAAGTGGGCACATGGATCAATACATGAGCAAAGCACAGAAGGGCATCGGCAAAGGAACCAGAGGAGCCAAACACCAACTCCTGGTTGACAGAACAGTCGCCCAAGACTGCAGAACCCGACACACCAACCTGTGCACTGTCTGGATTGATTACAAGAAAGAAATATGACTCAATGCCACACACATGGATCATTGAATGCTTGGAGATGTACAACATCAACAGGACTCTAAGAGACTTCATTGCAAACTTGATGAGGCTGTGGAAAACCACCCTTGAGGCCAATGGCAAGCCACTTGCACAAGTGTCCATCAAATGTGGCATATACCAAGGAGATGCTCTGTCCCCACTGCTGTTCTGCATAGGTATGAACCCCCTCAGCCAAATAATCAACAAGACTGGCTATGGATACCGACTCAGGAATGGGGCCACCATCAGTCACCTCCTCTACATGGATGACATCAAGCTATGCGCTATGGTGACAAAGAGAGGGAAGGTAGTCCACACAGAAGGGGTCTCACTCCCAGAAGGAACAATAGCAGACAATGAGGATTGTTATAAGTACCTTGGAATACCACAGGCAAATGGCAACCTCGAAGAGGTAACAAGAAAAACAGCAACTGCCAAATACCTCCAATGAGTAAAGCAAGTCCTAAGAAGTCAGCTCAATGGCAAGAACAAGTCCCAGGCAATAAACAGCTACGCCCTGCCAGTGATCAGATACCCTGCGGGAATAATAAGGTGGCCAAAGGAAGAGATACAGGCCACAGACGTTAAGACACGAAAGCTCCTCACCATGCATGGAGGGTTCCCAAATCCAGCACCCTGAGACTGTACGCTAGCCGTAAGGAAGGCGGCCGTGGGCTAGTGAGTGTGAGAGCCACTATCCAGGATGAAACATCCAAGATCCTCAAGTACATCAAATATAAGGCCCCAACAGATGACGTGCTCAGTGAATGTCTCAGGCAATGGGGAACAGAAGAGGAGCTCAGAGGAGGGATCATCATGGGAGGACAAACCCCTATATGGGATGTACCACCGGAACATAACTGAAGTGGCTGAAATCAAGAAATCCTACCAATCGCTAGAGCGGGCCGGACTGAAGGACAGCACAGAGGCACTCATCATGGCTGCACAGGAGCAGGCCCTGAGCACCAGAGCAATAGAGGCCCAGATCTACCACACCAGACAAGACCCAAGGTGTAGGCTGTGCAAAGAGGCCCCTGAGACAATCCAGCACATAACTGCAGGCTGTAAGATGCTGGCAGAGAAAGCATACATGGAGCGCCATAACCAAGTGGCTGGTATAGTGTACAGGAACATCTGCACGGAGTATGGACTGGAAACCCTGAGGTCAAAGTGGGAAACACCTCCAAAGGTGGTAGAGAATGACCGAGCCAAGATCCTGTGGGACTTCCAGATACAGACTGACAGAATGCTAATGGCGAACCAACCAGACATCGTGGTGGACAAACAGCAGAGGAAAGCCGTTGTGGTTGACGTGGCAATACCAAGTGATGACAACATCAGGAAAAAAGAACATGAGAAACTAGAGAAATACCAAGGACTCAGAGAAGAGCTGGAGAAGGCTTGGAAGGTGAAGGCGACAGTGGTGCCCGTGGTCATCAGAGCACTCGGGGCAGCGACCCCCAAACTGGAAGAGTGGCCACAGCAGATCCCTGGAAGAACACCAGACATCTCAATCCAGAAAAGTGCAGTACTAGGAACAGCAAAGATACTCCGCAGAACCCTCAAGCTCCCAGGCCTCTGGTAGAGGACCCGAGCTCGAAAGATGAGACCACCCGCAGAGGGTGACGGATGAAGTTTTTTTTAAATTTTTTTTTTTATGTATGTATATATATGTATGTATAATGACCACACATGCTCCATACATACTTTTTTAGCACACATGCAGGAACTCGCACACATGCCATTTTGCTTTGAGCTGATTCAGGGCTGAGATGCTACTACTGCTACAAACACATACATACATGCATCCCACACACTCAACCACATACGTAGTTAATCAGTAGTGACCTCATATCGCATTTAACTCACACCGTTCCTCTCTGTCTCACACATGAACACACACAAATGCAATTTCAATGACGCTAGTGAGAGACTGCCATCACTCCCGACTTCAGGAGACTTAAAAAATGGGTTACTGCGGTAGACAAGCCAGTTGCCGTGGCAATATACTCTGCGTACTTGAATCAGTGAATTCAATAACTGCAGACTGGCCCCTCGCTGCCTTAAGGCTGGGTTTACATACATACAGGTTATCAGACGTGAAGTAATGCTCTCAGCAGGGAGGCCTACCTCTGTCTAACCTCTGAGACTAACCTGTTTGCACCTGATAGTGTAACGCTAGCTCTGGTATCACAGAAAAAAAAAAAGATAAATATAGGGAAAACTGTTCCTCATCAGTTTAATCTTGGAACATGTTAAGCAGGAGAAATGTTTACTCGGCATTATAATTAATTAGGGGTAGAGTAAAGGAGATGCAGATTCAGGGATTATATCTTTTTCTCTCTGTGGTCACTTTTTAGATCTTGTGGCAAGTATTATTGAACCATGTGAATAGTTGCACTCAATATTTCTGATGGATTATATACACATAGTTTTTATGTAATTTCACATGTATATATTGTAATATTGTATATACATAATTATGGCATACTTTAATACATATTTTATATACCTAACATATGGAGATTGCTCAGAAGTATCTCCATGTCATGGAAATATAACTGAGCTATCTTCATGGCAACTGAGCAAACTCGATCTGCAGAAGAAGACTGGGAGATGTGGTTGAAAGCTCCAGAAAAAGCTAGACCTTGAGTCCACTACTACTAGCTCAACTACCACTCCTCTTCTTCCACTACTGATGTTTTTTTTAATTTGAATTTATTGGTCAAACTACTTTTTCCAAGGTCAACTAGGTTCAACTAGAAAATTCCAGTTACACAATGCATATGGCTTACATCAGCCTCATAGCCCAACCAGAGTCATAGCCTGGCTCCAGACCTCTGAATCACTGCTCACATGTCAGATTTGTTCAACGATTCAAATGAATGAAGTGAAACACAATAACAATTCATTCATTCGTGGATCATTTACAAATCATCAAAACCAATATATAACATCGGCATTTTGCTTGTAAGGAACAGGACTACTGATATGTTGTTTGACAGTGAGATACACTACAGCAAGTTGTTTCTAATCTTCTAACCTTTTTGGATTGTGACCAAAATGCAATGTTTACTGTGACCCCTTATCACAAATTGCATACAGTATCCTTATGAGCTATGCGCAGTCTTACCAAATAGTGATTCTTCCCTTTACTGGTTGGTTTATTTGAATAATTTTTATAGGGCTGAAGATGCAAAAGTATCCAGGGTTTCACAAAGAATAAAGCAAAGATTAGAGGAAAAACAAACAAATTGTATAAGAAAAATATGGTGTTTTTTTTTTTTTAAAGAAATCTTTTCTTTTTTATTAGTCATCTCACAACCTCTCAGATTTATCTTGTGACACCATGTGGGGTCCTGACTCCCAGGTTGGGAACCAGTTCATGCATAAGTCTAACTTAAATAGTGGAGCTAAAGCTTGTATTCACTGGGACTAATAAACATCACATCTTGGGTATAATTGAAACTCCTTTTCCCCAGTGCTACTCAGGAGTGTTTTTATGCCTTTAGCTAATGATTGTGACATTTCCAACAGCACTTGAAGGCAGCACTTATAATTCATTGAATTTCCTGTTGCCTTAACACTTTCTAAAATCAATGATCCAGACTTAATTTCCTGTCATCATCAATCCAAGCGGTGGCCCACCAAAGTCCTACATTACCATCTTGATGTGGGTTTGTTAGCATAGCCTAGCACTAACCGAGCGTTAGCTTAGGGCCAGAGGCTCAGTGAGCTGATAATGATTTATCCAGGCCTGTGGTGCTTAGGAAATAGGGCTCAGTCTTAAATCTCTGGGATGACTGACAGCTCAGATATTACTCTGTAGTTTTTAATAACAGTCAGTGCAACGCCACAAGAGATGGAGCGGTGAACATGGCACTATCAGATGTTTGGATCATCTCCTAGCCCCTCCTGCTTCCACACACACAGAGGAAAACATCTCAGTGTATGAGAGATAGTGTATGTAGTATTTATAGTGTTTGTGTGTCTGTCTGCATTCACAGACTCACGGTTCATTTTTGTCATTTACCACAAAAATGAGGGAAACGATAAAGGCAAAGAAAGATTATCTGTATAGCACTTTTCAACAACAAGGCAATTCAAAGTGCTTTACATAAGACAGAAAGACATTAAGAAAATATATAAAAGAAACACAAGGCAATATAAAACGACATTAGGAAAAGACACATGAATTGAAATTGAACAGAAGATAAAAATAATCTAAAATAGAAAAAGACAAATCAAACAGTAGAACATAAATTATAGTGCAGCTACAATGCAGTGCAAAATTTGAACAAATAGTCCAGAAGTTTAACTTAATAAAATGCAGTGGTAAACATTTTAAGCCCTGATTTCTTTGTTCCAGATATGTGGTGCATAAAAACTGAATGCTGCTTCTCCTTGTTTAGTTTTGACTCTGGGGACTGTGAGCAGAACTGTCCCAGATGATCTGAGAGGTCTGAATGGTTTGACAAACAGGAAGCCAGTGTAAAGACCTGGGAACTGGAGTGATGTGATCAGAAGATGCCATGCAGTTAAAAACACTTTAGAAAAAGCAGCAGCAGGAGGATTTCAGATGTTACACAAGGTTTTTTTTTTTTTATAGCTGACAGGATCAAGTTGTGTCATGGTAATTGAATTGGCTTTAAGTGGACGCAAGGACAGTACAGACAATAGAGACATTCATTGCATGATTTAGTGGATAAATGTTCAGGGGCTACTGACACAGGAGGGTTTGTCAGCCTGTCAACAGTAGCAAATAAGGCATATGCATTATTATTGTTTTTGGCAATGATGTCAGAGAAGGACTGCTTTGAGTTTCTAAGTTCAAAATTATGCATTCAGCTCTTTTTTTTAATTTATTTTTTACGAGCGTGGGATTTCTCCATGTTGCTTTTTTCTTACCAGAGACTACCTTTACCTAGTGGGGGCAAGGGCATCAATAACATTTGCAATTTTAGAACTGAAATTATCTACAAGATCATTAACTGAGACCCAAGGCAGATTTGGAAGAGAATGTCTGAATGAATAATTCACTGGACTTTTCAGTTATATACCGTTTTCTGATTAACTCTGAATGAACATTTGTGTTCTAAGGAATTTATATCAAATTTGCAGAATTAGTTGAGTGCATTTTGTTCATTCTACCACTTATCAAAATAGGAATCTTCTTCTCAAAATCTACTTCTGTACGAGGCAGTAGGTCCATGTCCAATAGGAGAAAGAAGAGGCATATTGGGGGTAGCAGACGTGGGGCAGGGACCCTGTCTGTCTGAGGCGTCGTCTCTTCTGTCTGCACTGATGCCAGGCAGAATTGCTTGGTGTTGATTTGAATGGCGGTGATTCGAGATGCGGCAGTGCAACTTAGTGGCATCATTAACATCACATCCAGTTCCTTAATCTCTGATCTTAGTTTGTTAGAGTTGTCCCTAAGAGGGGAGGTGGAGGGAGTAGTGTTGTCAAAAATATTGTTTTTTCGATACATATTTGATATATAGATTCTGAGTATTTGAAATGGTTTCAATCCTCATTTTCCGCACTATCGATACACCAGTACCAGCTGCGCTTTCTCGCTCTCTCTTCTCTCCGACAGCAAGTTGACACACACCGCTGCAGTGCCCACATAGCCCCGCCTCCTCAGCAATAACTCACCACAGGCCGTGGTATATTGCGGGTTTTGTTATGGTGTTTTTTGTTACTTGAAAATGCATAAGATTACAATCCTTTTCTTTTTACTTGCACTTTATTACCTTTTGAATGTGTGACAATCTCAGAGGCTTTTGAACATGTGCACTACCTCAAGAAGAATATATATTTTTTATTAATGTAAAAAAAGTTTTGTTTATTTTTACTACAGTCATTCTGCTGTTCTCTGTTACAAGCTAAGAAAATAAAAGTTGTGCCTCAATGTCATGTCATAGCCTTTGTGTTAATTTTTCCCCATGGTATCGAAAATGGTATGGAATGTCGATATTTTTCAAGGTATTGAATCAAAGTTAGAAATTCCAGTATTGTGACAACACTAGGATCCGTCTTGTCAGCCCGGGCAGGAGAAAGCTGTCTCTTTTTGTCGTCCTCGTTAACAGCAAGGTTTGTGTTAAAATGTGCTTGGTTGGGGTTGGTTGAGGCAGACAATGTGGTAATGACCGCAGGTGAATTTAATGCCAGCTTTAACCAGCGCTGCCATTTTATCAGCGAATCCCAAAAGGGGTGAGCCAGGGGAGGGTGAAGGGAGGAGGAATTAGGAGACAGGCTGTGATGTCTTGTCTTTGCCAAGGCTGCTGGGTATTCAGGGTGAATCATCTTTAGCCTGGCCGAACCACAAATGGTCCATCAGTACTTTAACTCCAGATGTGCTTGGAATAAAGATGCAGTGAGACATCTGGTTTGTGGCTATAATATTTATTTTAATGGGAACTTAAATCATTTCATGACCTTCAGTCAATGTGAAAATCAACAATAAATGAGGTTTTATTAGATTTTTGATACAATTCTCCAAAATGTTTCTTCTAGTGGACTGCTGTGCTTTTTTGTGGATTGAATGGCTTTCCTATGACAGATCAAGCCTTACTACCGTCTCCCCAGTTTCTTTTCTCTCCCAGTTTGACATATAACCTCCAGCTCCATCTCTACTCTTTCATGTCTCTCCCTCCTGCCCCCCTCTGTCAGTCAGTCCTTCATTCTGTCACTCCTTTATTTCTCTAGCCACTCCTGAGCTCTCATTTGCTTCTCTGTCTCTGTCTTTCTGCCTGTCATTCACTGTTAGATGCTCCCCACCCGCCCCCTCACTTTCCCTCCTTTTTCAGCTTTAAGGTTTTGCTGTATTGCTACAGTTTACCTCTCCATAACTCGTTTACCCTTCCACTTAAACTCTGTTTTCCATTCAGTCAAATAGCCTTCTTCACTCTCTCTATCTCTGCTTGTTTCTCCCTCACTCTGTGTCCCACTCCCTATCCCTCCCTCTATTTCAACGCTCACCTTTTCAACCTCCTCCCCCAAGTCCTTTTTCCCCCATTCTCCTCTTCTTCCCTTTCCTTCCTCTGTTTTCTTTCTGTCCATCCTGAACACTGGGCAAGAAACCGGTCGTGTTGACCACTGGCGCAGCAAACATTTATTATTATATTATTATTTATTAGGAAAGAAAAGGAAAATGGATTCAGCCCTGTCTTATCAAGGATATTTATTTTTATCTTTGCAGATGCATCTCCCCTCAGCACCTTCTAAGAATTGTTTACATTTTTTTCACCTTCCACCTGTTTAATCTTTTTCTGGATTTTGATACTGTATGAAGGGCTTCATTTAAAATTGCAATGCTTTATACACCACACTGAAATTAATTCTTACTTCTGTAAAGTGATTGCTTGCAGGAGAAATGGAGAAAATCATTTTGAAAGAGCTTTTACTTTACAGGCCAATATGAGCTTGTTGTTGTCTCAATGCAATATAACAAACTAATTCTAAGCACATGTTAAGTATACAGTGGAAAAGTTAAAAATTAAGTATATTCAAAATAATCAGCAGTCACACTAAAAACACTTGAATTTTGAGTGTGCTGTTGCTAGACAATATTGTCTCGCGTTACAATCCACAAAGGAAATGGAGGAGCTGCTCACAGCTGCAAAACATTAAAACAAATTGCAGATGGTGGTGAGAAAGCTTGAGGAAAACAAATAATTGCATTGATGTTTGTTTGTGCACATTAAGACCTTTTTCATGACATTCTGACATGTCGTAGCAGAATAAGCCAAAATGTTTTTCCTGCTATAACAAGTTTAAAAGGTCTGCTGTGAAAAAGGTTTGATATCACTGCCTGTTTGTACAAAACGGTAAAGTACATTGATTTCTTGTATACTAAATGCAAAAACAGTATACTATGACAATTTGTATATAGTACATACTGTATATAATATGGTAGATAGTAGATAGTAGTAGATAGTATGGAGGTGGGAGATATGAGTGATGAATTTTGGTTGTCATTATATTATATATGTTTTTCTTTAGACTGCACATTAGAAGTGCATGAGCTTTGTCCCAATTCCATAGCTCAGTGGTTACCAATTGGTCCAGATTTCTCCTTAGTCATTAGTTCAAGGTCCACACATAAGCTAAGTTACCACATATTCAATTTTATTTCCTAAAATGTTATAATAAACAACATGTGGGCTTAAAATACAATGAAATAAAACTTATTGAAGAAAGCGCAATTGCTTAAATATAAATAGCGCTGCAACCAAAAAAGTGCATATTATGGCTTAAAAACCAGTGACATGAAAACACTGTAAAGGCACATCATGTTTGTAGGCCAAATAATACCAAAAACAGGCCAATAAAATACTTGCTGTGCTGCAGGGTAGAGAGAAAAAAACTGGTTGGCTTGATAAATAAGGTTCCTATTAACAAAGTCTGAAGGTCTATATGCCTTTTCAATGAGTTTATTTTAAGAAAAGAAAATATCAATACACAATACAATATAAGCAGATGCTTAAATGCTGGCCTGCAAACAAACTGTGGTCAAGTTAATGGGAAAGCTGTGGATGTTTTTTGCTGTTTCTGCGAGTCTCAAAGTCGGGGGTGATGGTCGACAAAGCAACTCTAAGGTCATGTTCAATGTTTACTCTGTTCCTATGCTTAGTCTTCAGCTGAACCAGAGCTGAGAAGCCATTTTCACAAAGATATGTTGTGCTGAATGGTAGGATATGTTTGATTGCATGGGAGGCAACAGAGAGATACTCAGTCATCACAATACACCAAAACTGAGACCTCTGTGAATTTCCTTTTTAGCATACTGTCACATGAAAGCTCGACCAGCTGAGCCTCCACGTTGCTCGGCAACAGCGCATTTTCCACGTTGACTCCAAAGGGATTGCGTATCCACTCATCATCTCTGCGTTTCTCTGGAAAGTAGTTGCTAAATTGGTCCTGCATTTTAGTGAGATGTGTCATCATAGCATTTGTCAGAGCATTTCTTCCTGCGGTGTCCAGTTGTTGCATCTCATGGCAAAGGCGAAACATATAAAATCTTTGTCTGGAAACATGACCTGATCATGATCTTCCTCAGTTTTTTCAGCCTGTTCAAAAATATTGTGTTCCCTCCCATGCAGAGACACATTCAAAATGTTCAACTGTTCAAACACATCTGCGAGATACACCACTTGTGCAAGCCACGCTGCAACACTAAGCAACCCACTTTTGGGCCGCGACCCACCAGTTGGGAACTACTGCCATAACAAATACTTTTTAGATTATGTACTGTACATATTTTCCAACAAGTTCTCCAAATTAAATGACAAAATAAATAGTTTGTCCATGTCCTCTAGAACAACACATGTAAGCGTTTTCTGTTGTGACACCCCTATCGGCAGGACGACATCATTTGTTTGTGCCTTAAATAAGTACTTGGTTATGGGAGCTTCGTCATCATGGTTACAGTAATTAACACCTGGTTAAAGGAGCCGTATGTGACATTCACTGCCACTAGATCTCGCACTAGAGCACCAGCATCTCAGACCAAAACAAATGGGCGCTATGGCCCACCAGACTCCATTGGAAGAAAAAAAACAACAGTAATTTTACCATGCAGATCATCGTAAAACACACTTCATTCAAACTGGACAGAAACAAAATAAAACTCACCAAAACTTTCCACTGTTCCAACAATCCAACATCAACCCTTAATTTACCTCGTTAGATGCGAAAAAAATACTTTTTTAAATAACTAATTTATTCTGCTGTTTCATCATCTGCAATTAATGCATTTAATGGAAACCCCAGTAAGTTTTTTCTCTATAAATAGATGATAGTATAGTAGAATAGATGGTGTTTAGGTACATTGACTGAAAGCTCAATTTCAGATTTATTTCTCTCCCACCCACTCTCTTCTTCTCTGCTGGCTTCCACTGATAGGTGGGTGGTGGGAGGAAGTATATAGCTGAAGGTTTTGCCTCTCACACTTTATCAACTTGATAAAATGTTCTAATAATATAAATTGATAAACCAGCGTTTGCCTTCATTTAGTGATAATGATGATAGAGACAGATAGTGATTGATCCTTAACTTTATAGAGTTTATATACCTGTGAGTAATATTGAGACACACTTATCCTTATTTGTTGCACAAACAGACACATACATTACTGCAGTTGTTTGTCTTGAGATGAACACAACTTATCCAAATACCAATCAGTTTCTGGGCTGAACTGCTGCATGCCACAACTTGTATGTGTTTGTGTACTAGTTCCGCAATAAAAATGCAGGTATGCAGAGTGATGCAGATGCTGTTTCGCCATCTGATTCTTGGACATTTCAGCAGAAGCAGGGTAGTGAGTTACTATAAATGTGTACAGTACACACGGTATGCTTGTTCCTTAGTTTGAGCTGATATTGCCTTGGATGCCCAAGGTAAGAAACACACACACACACACACACACACACACACACACACACACACACAGAAGACAGTCAGTGAGGTGAAGCTGCAGATCTGTATGCTCAAAAAGTAATGAAGGTTAAAACAACACACAAAGGGAGGCTATTGGTTGTTTACAGGGGAAGAAGAAAAGAAACAAGACTTTTCTACTTTAGTTGAGCCAAATTCCGCTTCTGCAGTGTTATCCATCCTATAATTTGGCTGACACAAGTTGTCAGTACGTCAATATTCTCATCAGCCAACTGATGTTAGGTTTTTTCTCTATCTTTACCTGAAATACATTTTTTTCAGAAAACTTAAAAAAAAATCTTGCATGTAACTTTCCTTCTGCACTCTCTTCAAACCTTTGCTTTTACACTCACGCATATATCAGCTCTACCTCTGTAGTGCGTCTTTTTTCTGTCTAGACAAACACACACACCTGCTGATTTGATTGCTGTTTATCAGCCGTACACTTTTCCCTTGCTCTCCTGAGGGCCAAAGACACTTAGCCGCCCAAAAACTGGAAGAGATGCTCGTGCTGGGGCTCTCTGTTGCCATAACGACCAACAGGCTCACCTGTTGCCAATGGTTCTCATCTTTAAAAAGAGGGAAAGCATAGAGAGAGCGATAAAGCATTGCAAAAGAAATGCATGGTAGGGCTGAGAAAACCACATAGATAAAGAACAATGTGTAAATGAAATATAAAATATTGTAACTTACCAATGCCTTCATGGTGCTGTCAAAATGTAGGAAATATTTGTGGTAATCCCATATACCAATGTTATATTGCTTTGATTATCTACAAAAATGCTCCTTGTATGATTAATCTGACCCAAAAAGATTTAAAGTATATATTTTTAATAGCAAGTTACTTACCAGTTAAAATGTAATAACTCACAAAAATTGATTCACTGACAATATTGTCAATAATCAGCGCTATTGATCAAAGTGTACCAATCACCTAGAAGACAGTGCAGGCAAAAAAGAAGTTAAGCGCTGAGGACAAAGGTCAACACACTGTGTATTCATGCTGATCTTTTAGCTACTTAGTCCTGTTTATCCTGTAAAATGTTGAGGATTAGTCATAACTAAAGAGCTTTCAGCTTGTGTAGGACAGTTTCAGTTCATGTAACGCTTGAGGATGAGTCATTATTTAGTTTTCAACCCTCATTACCTAAATACTGTTAATGGGTGTTTAGTTTAAACACAGCAGACTGTTAAGGTGCAGTAAAATGCAACATTCACATTCCGAATTATATGAAACGGCTCTCTGTTTGAGGACTGATGTTTAATATCGTTCCACTTTCTCCCACTTTTATTCCTCCACAATAAGAGGAGCTCAAGTATCTCCCTTTTTAAATGCCGTGAATGATTCCAGTTAGTCACTCTTGTGGGGTTTTTGCAGAAAAAGCAGGAAAGTAACTTTTGCAGACTTATATTTTATGAAAGTCTCCTGCTCACATTATGTAATTGTTTCATATGGAAATGTGGCTGGACGTGCCAAGGACAGTCATGAAGTGCTAGCTAAAACTGGCTGACAACAGAGACTCTGTGTGTGTGTGTGTGTGTGTTTGTGGGGTGAGGAGGTGGCAGGCAGCAGGACTATGCGGTCAAATGACAAGATTCTAAATTCAGTGTGTGTGATGGGGGCAGTGGGGGTACATGCAGTTATTCAAGTGACAGTTTTGATTACAAGACTGTAGAGTTTGCATTCATGTGACTGAGGATAGGCAGTGTTTCTATTGATTCAAGTGACTACGTGATTGATTGTGAGACTGTTGAGAGAGTGTGTGTGAGATACTTATCAGTGGTGAGATTGTTTACATGGCCTGGTACACAATCTTAACACACAGTGACAAGAAACAGAAAGAGAGAGATCTGGGCTCGACACACAAACACACACACAGTTTTCTTTTTAACTATTTAAAGAATGTAAGGCGACAAGACAGAATATTATGTTGTATTATAGTTTGATCAGCAGATGACTGGAAAACAAAATCAGATCCTGAGAAACCTGTTGCAGGATGTTGACCATACCAGTGGTTCTGCATGTTCTATCCATTACATACAAATTGCATAGCTACAGTACACTTTATATTAGTGCTAACCCCATGTTCTTGTGTTTTAGAAATGTATGAATATGTATTTTATCCTGTTCCGCCCATTAATTTGTTTGCATTCATTCCAGTGCAATATGAAAATCCATGAGAAGACTCTTGAAAATAGTTGTGTAGTCCATGTGCTAATACTTCCAAAAACCTAAAACTGTACAACCTGCATTTGAAAGTTGTCAGTAAAACTAATAATAAGGTGTACATCATTTGTAGTTAAACCTGAATAAATTGATATTTTTTCTTTAGGCCACTTGGGCGCAGTGCAACAAAAGTACTGACATCAGTATGGTGAATGTGTTAGCAAACAGCAGACATGGAGTAACATTAGCATTAATTTGAAGTTTTGAAGTCCAATATTCAATTTTCATTTTAGCTCTGTTTCTGGTCTCCACCAACTCACCGGGGAAATATCTGGCTCTTTAGCTGCTAAATGCTCCAATATATTCCATTTTCATTTTCTTCATTAATGTTTTTTGGGGGGGGGGATTTTTTCCTTATCTGAATCGAGGGTCTAAAGATGGAGGGTGTCGTAGGCTGTACAGATTGTAAAACCCCTTGAGGCAAATTTATGATTCTTGATATTGGGCTATATAAATGAAATTGACTTGACTTGATGAGAGACTGAACCAAAGCTTTGTAGAGCTGAGTGGAACTGCAGAGTCGGGTGATAATTCGCTACGCTATACGCTACAGTTATAAATTGAGTCGCAGTACAGAGTAGCAGGAGTCCGATTTCACTTATCACTTGACAACAGTGAGGAGAGTTGATTGACACCAAATCCTGCGCCATCGTCTTGTCGAAGCGAAAAGCAAAAGTGCCTATTTGGCAATATTTCAGATTTGAACCCAACACTAATAGGGAACCAGATAACATTAATGAGGCAATCTGTAAACTTTGTCTGATGAAGGTGGCAGCATCTGGTGGTAACACCTTGCAGCACAGTGAGGATACAGGCGTTTCATAGAGGAGACAAGTGTATATAACATGGATCTATCTGTATGTCACTGTTAACAGAGACTTCAGTCTGCAGTGCAGTTCATACACTTCACTGATAAACCACAGAACTGTAGAGTAACAATAGGCTTCATGATCAAAAAAAGTTTTTATATCACGTCGACACTTATGTCCATATTCGTGCTATTCCACATGAGCACTCTCTAGCTCTCTGCTGTGAGTCTGCATCACACTTTTTTATCAATTGATGGTTTTTATAATGCCTGGCTTTAGGGGGTGCTACAGCCCCCTCAGCACTGCTATTTCCCGCATCCATCTAATCTGCACACACCTTCAAGCGCACCACAAGGGTGAGGCTGCCAAAATGATGAGATCAAAGTAAGCATTCTACAGATATTGAGCGTCATCGACAAATATCTTTTCTTGTAAAATGTCCGGTGTAATCAATAACACCAGTGTTGTCACGAGTTTATTAACAGGTGGGAAAATTTCCTCACCGTGGCATCCCTAATTTCTACTAATCGTTCTCATTCATCATTCTCCAATCATCCAACTCCATAAATTTGGCATTTAGTTTGAGTAACACTGTAACTTTAACACTTTATTTGTGAAACTATAAATAAATAAGAGCAGGGCTGTTCCCGGAGGAGCTAAGCCACAACCTGAATCTCACTGGAACATAATCTTTCTCCTCTGCTACAGTCTTGTATTGAGTTGATTTATCATTATGAGTTTGAGAGTGTCACTGCTCTGGTGAAGTGTAGTAAATAATCATGGTAGAGTAAGAATAAATAACGCACCCCTTATTTTGCATCTAGTATCATGACGACTACATCTTTTTAACATGCAAGACAATTGTCATGCCCTCAGGGTCTTGTTTGCAGATGTGAACATAAGCATTCACAAACTGACATGCGAGTAGTCAAGCAGACACACACACACACACACACACACACACACACACAGAAAGTCACATACATACGTGCAGCTTTTCAACAGGGAAGCAGAAAATGCATTACCTCGTTCTTATCTTCCTATTTCCAGCTTTGGTTGTTTTGCAGTATTTGTTTTTTTAGCCTCATTGCTTCCGTCTCTCTCTCTGTTCTGCTGTGTACTAAACATTTTGCTCTACACTTTTAAATATTGTTGTGTGCCTTGTTTGTGCAGTGAGTGTGAATTTCTGATCTCTGTCTTGTTTTTCTTGTAGAGCAAATTCATTAGTGTGGATCGTTGTTGTGACAAGACCATTTTATGCAAATCTGTATGATTTAATCCTAAACAGTCAATGTTTTTGTGTGTCTCCTTGCAGACGACGGGCCATACCAGCGAGACCCGCCTCCTCCTCCTCCACTCTGCTCTTCCTCCACATCCAGCGCTCTGTTGGAGGAGCGCAGGAAGAGCCACATCCCAGAGGAGTTTGCAGGCCTCCTTCATGGATCTTCCCCAGCTTGTGAAACCCCTGATACACCTTACCATCTTTACAGCCCCAAACCCCGCAAATATGCCTCTACAGATGTCCAGAGCAGCCTGCTGCAGACCCCGGAGTTCAGCATTGTGATCGGAGGAGTACCCTCTCAGGTCTTCTCCAGAACAGGGAGCGAGTCGTCGCCTCAGGCGACCGCCAACAACCCCCAGAAGCCACAGGTGGTGTATCGGACTATCTTCCACACTAGGGTCAACCAGGACCAGGCCCGACCCAGGAACTGCGAGCAGGTGGATCCA
Organism: Siniperca chuatsi; assembly: GCF_020085105.1. Classification (NCBI taxonomy): domain Eukaryota; kingdom Metazoa; phylum Chordata; class Actinopteri; order Centrarchiformes; family Sinipercidae; genus Siniperca; species Siniperca chuatsi. The sequence continues at coordinate 7,971,121 of NC_058064.1, forward strand.
CCTCGTGGCTGGTCTACGCTGGGCCGCCCACCCTTGTCCTACTCTGGTCAGAACGGGAAAGTTCCAGATCTACGGGGGATCCACACAGGAAGTGTGCCCAAGGGCAGTTCATCGGGTGCTGGCTACGAAGAGAGGGCTTGCACCCTGGGGAGGATGAGGTCCATGCCCCGCAGTGTGTTGGACCTGCAGCTGTCCAAGTCTCTGTCCAAGTCTGATTCCAACCTGGTAGCTGTATCTCCCATACAGGTGAGTTGTTGCTGACATTTCTCAACTTAGATTTCCCATATTCTTTTGTTATTTTCATCTAAAATGACTCATTCTGTGTAATTCTGTGAAATCAAAGCGTTAACAACAGCATGATTTATAAAATGGAGCCCAGCATTTATGTTGCATTATGAAGGCAAGTTAAAACTTTAACATTTTCTTTTTTCTTTGATACTATCTCGCTCTTCTGAGACATTTACATAAGAGGCCAGGGATAACCATAAAAGTCTCTTTTATTAAAAGTTATAAAAAGTTTCTCTGTTTAGGTCAGCACAGAGATCTGTTAGCTATGAAAGCAAATGCATTTATTGTAAATATTCAGTTGTATAAATAATGCAGCCATAGAGGTAGTTTGCATCTTGCTGTTTCTTGACTTCAGAAACAGCACAGAAACCAGTCCAACCAATTAGATAACTTATTAATCTGGGCCACAGTGCTCCCTGCTGTGCAGCACATTTTATGAGACTTCTTCTTTAATTCATAGTAAATATATCATAAGGTAAGTACATAGTCTGTTTGATGAAAAATGCTTCATTATGCATGAAACTTTGATGAGCACTGAAAGGACTTGGTTATTCTCTAATCAGTTTTTAGTGTTCAGTTGTCCATATGTTTAAGGTTAAAATAATTGGCAACCTTTGCAACTCATTGTCTGTAAACAACAAATTGTTGTTTTTTGTCTTGTCCAGGAGGAGCACAGCTGGGGGTCTGGATCTCGTGGCCAGGGGCCGGGAAGTCCCAGCCCAGGAGAGGGTGCCAGCCCCGGTGGAAGACTGGAGAGAACGCCCTCCTTCACTGCTGAGTGGGAAGAGGTAAGAAGAGGTTTTTCCAGACATGTACAGGTTATTATCAGATGTTTAGGATCAATTGAGATATTAAAGAAGGAGGAAAGTGTTCAATTTTACCCCAAAAATTTAAACTTTTAACCACTCAGGTTAATCAGTCCCTTTACTGTGACACTACATGTATTTCCACAGTAAAATTTGTTAAAACCAGCATGCTTTTTCAAGTATAGCATCTCTGCAGGGGCAGTTGAAACCTCCGCACTCTGCACTGTGGGTGTAGAGGTTTCTCACTTCGAATTCCACTCGGCTACTATGGTGCACAAGGAGCCCCAGTGATAATTTAACACGCTCTCACGTTGATTTTCTTCTGTAACCAGCACTAGAGCTAAAGGGAAGACCCAATATAAGACAGAAAGCAGTTTCTGTTATAGAGAGTAGAGGGCAGAGGTCGAGGGTGCTGTGTGTTTGTGCCTGGAGCTTCTTTGGCATTAAAGGGTCTCTGACACAGATGTGATTCATTGACTGGACACCACTGTTGGATCTCGCCCCCTTATAAACACTTTGGGTCACAGACACATTAGCTTCTGCTCACTGGTCATCATTTACACCACAGACAACACGCACTTTTGTTTACACAATTACAAGAATCTCACAACCTTTATATTTATTATGACGATGACTTAATTAGTCTCTCTACTTTTAAAATAATGCTAATGCACGTGAGTGAAAGTACATTTGTGCATGCCTGTCCAAATTTACATGTTCATTAGTTCCTCAACACAGCTCATAACTTGCTGATGATGATGAATTACCATCATCATGGAATTTCCCATAATTCTCAGCAATTAAGATGACCTTTCCTGTTTAATTGCGTGCTACAGGAGGATGAGATAAGATGGTTTCAGGGAAATTGTGGAGTGATCTATGGGGATTTCAGAGGAAAAAAATAACAAAGCTGTTCTATTTGCAGCACATGCACAGGAAAGAGTTGCATTACTAGCAAGAGGTTAGTCATGAGGGATGTCCCACAACAGTCAATGATAGATATCTATACTCAGTGCTACAGGCATACTTGTTATTTTCTGTATGTTACAAATTTCTTTAATCTGGCTTTACCTTGAAAATCGTTTAAGTATTGGATTGTTTGTGGTTATTTGGATGGTAATTAACAGCCTTTTGCGAAATGTTGGTACTTGAGCTATTCAGAAAGACATTTTTAACCACCAAAGATGTGTTTGGTCTAGAAAACTACAGCAATGGTGGATCCATTAAAGGATAATTCCAGTATATAAAAACTTGGGTCTTATATTTTTTTAGTTTTGTTCTTCTTTCCTATTGATAAAAATATTTTTGTCACCTAACCAATTATTGAGATCTGGGCACATGGTGATTCTGCTAAAAAGATGTGCAAAAGGGCAAGAAACATGAGCAGTCAGATGATCATACAAGTTTTAAACAAACCCCCAGGTTAGCCAAACGGTAAAATTATTAACTTAACTCTCAGTTGTGAACATCCATTTATACACACACATACATATATATATATATATATATATATATATATAACAATTTACAGACCAACTTCTTGTGCAGTGAGGGAGCTGAAAGGAACAGCAGAGGTGGCTGATTATTCTCAATGGGTTTGTTTGACCTCTTTCAGATCACACGTAGTTATTTAATCCATTGTTTATATAAAAAAACAATATTAGTGCAGCTTTAATTATCATCTTTTCTTTATCAATGTACTATGACTGTTTAGCCAGAAGTTGCCACCTGTTTATTCAGCTACTATGATAAGGCCACCTTCAGCGTCCGCCAGCACATTGTCTGCATTTGTCAGACCTGGCCATTTAAACACTGGTCTCAGACCAGTCGCAGCAAGGCCAGTTTTCTCTGACCCGTGGTGAGCCAGCGGTCCTGACAGGTGGATGGATATGCAGGTTGCATAGTTCAGTGGTTAGCAGCAGGCCCAGGGTCAGGGATGACTGGTCGACAGTCAGCAGCCAGACACTAATGAAGCCACTGTAGCTCCCTCCGATCCAGTCTTCCTCTTCTTTCATCTCTGCTCTGCCTTTAAGTTTCCTGCTAACACATCTTTTTCCCCCTCTGCTCCTCCATGCTTTTTCAATTCACAGGGGGAATGACTGACAGTTCAGTGTGCTGGCTGGCATAATGATCATGTTATGTGACACTTGAATCCAGAAATAGGGGTTAGCCTTATTACTGTGACATGACTTTCCCTTGCACATGCTGTACATCTCTCTAACTCTGGTTCTGTCTCTCTCTCTCTCCTGTTTGTTCAGATCGACAAGATTATGAGCTCTATTGGGGCAGGAATAGGCAGTGGATTGGACATCAAGGAGGACACCTCAGGTAAAATACACACAAGTATGTATGTGTGAGTGTTAATTCACAGTGAGGAAACACACTACAAGTAAACAACAATCCAGATGCTTTATTTATGTAATACAGAGAGTTTGGCATTGAGCTTGTCAATTAGATAAATTATAGGAGTAGATTCCTAGATAGCAGCCAACTGGAGATCCCCCAAGGGCAGTGGTTCCCAACCTGGGGGTCCACTCCCCAAGGGGTCATGCAATAGATCCTGGCGGAGTCAGAAAATGTACAGCATAGAAAAGCAGAAAAAAGTATTTGCTACACAAAATTTGAAAAAAAAAGTTAGCTTTTTTTGTTGTGAATGACTGGATAATAGTACCTCTTTAGGCCTCTAAAAATTAATAATTACTTTTACTTCTTGGTTAACTTGTTACTAACCCATACACATATGCAAGTATTGACGGTGGGTCGCAAGTAGAAATTGCTTCATTTCAAGAGGTCACAATACAAAAGGGTTAGGAACCAATGTCCTAGGGAGCCACAGACAGATGACACTGGTGGCGATGGGATATGGAGGGGCGAGGTGGTTGCAATGACATTACACAGAGACGAAACAGGGAAGGTAGTTAAACATCCTTGATGCTCATTAGTTGACAGGAAGCCCGCAAACAGATCCTGTTGAGTTCATTGATTAATAACTGAGAGGTGGAGCCCCAGAGAAATGACGACTGACAATTGCCTCCATCCTCAACTTGCACTAAAAGCTTCATTCATTATAACCTATAGGATTGATGGCCAAAACTACGAAAATAAGACCTGAATGAACCAGAATGATCCTTTAATTTGTATGAGGATGTGTGGGTGACTCTGCTTTTAGACATTCTTGTGCATCAAATCCTTGTTTATTCCATTTTTTTCACCTGCATACCGTGAATCCTCCGCTACTCACTTCTATTTACCGCATTCATCTCTCTCTCCCTGTGTTAACTCCCCCATCCTCCACCTCCTGATCCCCTCCCCTCTTTCTCTCTCCCTCTCTCTTTTCATCTATGAATGCAAAGCCCCTGCTAACCATGGTTACCACAGGGAGAAATCCTGTTTGTGCCAAACCAGCCCCCCGTCACTACCAACAACACACACATCAGCTACAACACAGTACACCACACATACAGACACATACATATAGATGTGGCTGCATACATGCATTCAGCATGGTGTGTGTGTGTGTGTGTGTGTGAGTGGGAGGGAGCTGGACTTCTTACAGACAAAGAAGCTGGAGCTGTTGTGATGGCTATTATCAGCAGAGCGAGCCAGATATATGTAGAGAGAGCAGGGTGACGATCGACACCCTGAGAGAAGATAGACAGGAGGTAGACAGAGGAAAGTGAGCGAGAGAGAGAGTGAGGGAGGGAATGAGGGAGGAAAGCAGCGCTCAGAGAAAGAAGAGAGAGAGAGAGAGAGAGAGAGAGAGAGAGAGAGAGGAGGCTGCAGAAGCATACAGATGAGAGTGGGAGTACTTGATAAAGAGAAATCTACAGCGCAGGCAGCTCTCGCTCTTCCTCTCTCTCTCTCACTCTCTCTCTTACACACACTTGCATACACACACACACACACACACACACACACACACGCTCACAGGAGCAGCCAAGCGAGCGCAACAGCTGAAAAAGAAAGCGGCTGCTGTGCTGTGCGCGACAAACATAGTCAGTCGCTTTTGCTTGCGGATCTATACCTCCAGTCTTATCTAACACTCATCTCTGGCAGGATTTAACCCCAGGATGGAAGCTCTTTTCTGGATACAACTTTAGCCTTCACCCCCTTCTCATCCTCCCTCTGGCTGGATTCAGAGAAGCAGCATCTGGACGCCTTAACCTACCCTTTACCTGCTTGCACCCTTGCATGCTGACCCCTCCATCCTCACCATGCCTCTAGCCTAGCCTAGCCTCCCCTTCCTCCTTTTCCTCCTCCTTCTTTCTTCACCTTTCCCCTCCTCTACCTGCTTCCTTTATCCTCCTCCTCCTGCTGCCTTGCCAATAGACTCCTCAAAAGCATGGCGGGCTCGTTCGACAGCCACTTTGCCCGCCATAACATGATGTGGCAGTGCCAGCTGTCTCAGCCGGACTGCCGCTGCTACCGCGTGGACGGCTACTCCCTACTGAAGCGTTTGCCCCTCCACCCCCTCATAGGTCCCCGCTGCCCGCTGCAGTCCGTGGGCCAGTGGCTCGACTCCATTGGCCTGGTCCAGTATGAGAACCACCTGCTGGCCAATGGGTTTGACAACGTCCAGTTCATGGTGAGTGTTTTCATGACTGTTTTGGGGGGGGAAAGGAGGCAGGAGAGATCTTGATGCTGGGAGTTTAGGATGGGATATGTTCATACATTTCTCTTCCCTTGTTCTTGTTCTTCCTGTCTTTGTTTTGGCTGTTAACTCTTTTTTCGTGCTTTAATTGCAATCTCTTCTCTCTGTTTGTCCCACCTCCCTCTAAGCTCTCTCTGCTCCCTTAGGTGTAGCTCATTATCTGTCATAGTTTTCTTTGCAGTGATTAGCATGACTATTTTTTTCTCCTTCAGAGATCTTTTATTCATTGGCTTTCCTCTTCTTTGTATCATCTTATCTCTCTTTCTCTCTCATTCTTCCTTTCCCATCATTGCTGCCTCTCCCCACTGATGCCATGTGAGGTCCTCCTACGCACAGAAATCCTTTGCCACATCTCCAGCATCAAGCTGCAGACATAAATGCTCATACCACACTAAAAACACATGTCAAAATCATGCTTGTTTCATGGTTTTTGCATGCACTTGCACATGAACACACAGAAATACAGCCACCTGTAGCCTGTGGATCAGGAGGCAACCTGGTCCTCTGTTTTATCCGATGGTCCCTTCATCTACAGTGATGTAGGAAGAGAGACTTGCTGGGTCATTTCGCACTCAGAAACTCTTTTGATGTTGACGTGGGTGTGTGTACATGTGTGGGTCACAGGAAGAGAGAGGGTAAGTGAATGATGAAGCAGGGAAATGAGGGGAATGAGGGAAAGTGAAGAGATGAAGCCAAATTGAGAGAAACTGCAGCAGAGGCAGAAAAATGGGAGACATAGCTGACTGGATGAGTTGCAGATTGTCGCTGTTGGGGGAAAACCTCATATCTCCAAAATGGCAACTTTTCATGACCGAAGAGAAAAATATTTTGTGGTTTATCCAAAGGGTTTTAAAAGCATAGTACTAAACGTATTAGCCATAGACTGTATAAAACAGGTATGAACGTATTTTACCAATGAGTAGAGGAGAATGTGTTTTCTATACTAAACATTTTTCATTGAAATAGGGCTTCTAGCCCTTTATTATTGTACAGTTATACTAATTTGACTTCATCACTTCCAGGAGATGAGAGAAAAGGCAGTTAAATATTTTTTCCTGAAATAACAATGTATGTATTTAGCTATGTATGTGTGTAAGTATGTGTGTGCATTCTGGTCCTTCACTCAGTGTGACCTGTATTTGTTCATTTGGTTACCCTGGCAACAGGAGGAAATCACAGAATCTCTGTTTCTTTCTTCATGTGTTTCTCCCACACGTGGTCAGTGTGTATCTGTATGTTTTTGGCCACACTTTACACAAATCCTTATGTATTTAATACAAAGTAATTGGTTTTGGGGCAAGTAGAAAGTTGCCATTCATTGTGTGTAGCGCATGTGTGTGGGAGAGGACACTCTTGCTCTCCTGTTTGCTCATCTACATTTAAACTCAGATCTCAGATCTCTGCAGTGGCTGATTATCATTTTTCCATATTAACCAGTCTTAGACTGCTACTAACACACCAGCATACAAACCTCACCAGTACTCTCTCCTCCTTCCTCTTTTACTGTCCTCTTTATTCCTTATTATTTTTCCTTGTGTCAGTTCAATTTAATAAAGCTTTGTTGGCATGATGTTTTGATCAAAAAACATGTTGCCATACCATAAACAGTGGTGATATTTACAGTATATGGAACAACTAGTTCCTTACAACATAAAATAAGCGAGAAGAGAAATACAATGAATCAAAAAAAGAAAGACGGAAAATTCTCTGTATTACTATGTAATTCTTTCTCTCTCTAAATCCTTGTGTGGTAGTGGATGGTAATGCCTCCAGCATAAATCTAAGTTATCCTTTTTGTACATATTTATGGTTTGAATTCCAGGCTGTGATAGAAAGTTCATAGGTAGTAAATTATATGAATTATTTACCCATAATCTGTGCTAGGCAAGGTTTTTACATTAAAATATACATTTATTCCTAAATTCTTAGGAGTATAAGGTTGTAAGATCAAATTAATCCAACAACTGCTTCCCATTTAAATGAAATTAAAATTAAACTTTTTTGCTATTAGCAGAGATCACTTCTTCCGAATGTTAGCTGTCTTATATTGAATTAAAACATACATTTTGTGGAAGTCTTCAAAAAGAACTATTTTTGTTTGCTGTGTATTGGCATTGGGTCACATCTGTTTTCCTATAGTGGTAAGTGAGCAAATGAGTCGAGGTAGGAATCATTGCAGCAGCTGTGGAAGAGTCTTGGCAACCGTTAGCCGTTGACTGTTCACATAAGCAGTATTTTTCTTTTTCTTTTTTAGCTCAAAATGTCTTTTTTCTATTAGTAATGTCCCCAGGTGCACCCTCCATTCATTTACACTCCTTCCTCTTACACTGGCACACACTCACACACATACATGCCATCATATCAGCGTACCAACATATTTTACTCTCATTTGCACCTAGTTTATAGTCGATAACAGTTTTTGGCAGTACTTCTGAGAGACTTGGGATTCTCTCCTCTCCTGGCCTCACCCCTCTTCTCAAAATGTGTTTCTCAAAAGCTCAGTTGTCTCCTCTGTAATGCCTTTGGATACAATTAATATTGAAAAGAGCTAAGATGAAACAGCCTTGCAAACATCTTGGCGACTTCAAAGTCCCTTTTGTGACTGGGCCTCTCTCCGGGTCTTTCTCTGTTTAAAGTCTTTCTGGCATCCTACTTGCTGAGTGGAGTTTTTAACCTCTTTTTGTTGTTCGTGACTAAACAGGAAGACAAGTTAATGTTTTACAACCTTGGGAAAACTCAGTGGCTACCACAAATTGATAATAATGCAGTTGAGGCACAGGCTACATTGGGATTACATTGGTATTTGCAGCGCTCCTTATTTATTGTTGGCTGTGGATTCTTCAAGGAGAGGTTTGGGTCAAATTCATTTCAGCACCACTCCGTATGGGAAATCAAGTTAAATGGCAGATTCAAACTGGAACAAGTCAGCGCATTAATTTGCAAATTAATTTGACCTTGAGTCTGATCTGTATCAGTGTATGACAGCGAAAAGGCACCACATACTGTGCAGGGATGTATGCACACATACACATAAACATGGACCATTCCAATCTACTATTACCATTTACCACTAATGGGGGTCATTAGAGTGGGTGTGTCTGGTCACCTTAACAGGCCAGTAGAGGACAAGTGCTGCTAGACTGATGAACAAATAGCAAAGGGGTGGGGTGGTTGTTAGGGAGACAGTGTTTGATATGAAGGACACTGGATGGAGACTAATCACGCCCCATTTTAAATGACTGTACATACATATGTTTGTGTAAGAGGGGGGTGAGTAGACAGACAGTGGAGCTGAACGAAAGCAGCACAAAAAGAGCCACGGACTTTGTGCCACAACCCACATTTGCTGTCTAGCTAATGTCTGTTAAGATACAAACAAAGCCTTGTCTTGCACTTTGGCTTGCTGAACAGGCTACCAGAGAAAGGTGCCTGCTTAATGTCAGTTTGCTGGCTAGACAGCTAATTAGCTAGTCAATGTAGCACAGGCTTGAAGGAACATTTCTGATATAATTTTTCTTCTTTTTCAAAAACTAACAATTAACCTACATTAATTGATTTTTTGGCCACCTGGGGCAAGCTGTAAACATAACAATACAACACAAGACATATTGTGACCTTAAAAAGTTGATATGGCAAACTTATTTGTCTATTTACACATCCAGAGCGACATTAGCATTCATTTGAAGTCGCGTTTCTGACCACTCGATGGATATAAGTCCAGTATTCACTCTCCTGTTCTGTTTTGGTTTCGACCAGTGCCTGAGGGAGATATTTGGCTCTTTAGCTGCTAAATGCTCCACTGTCTTCACCAGCTAGTCAGTAACTTTGTCTGTTTGTGTTTGGTGCTGGGCAGATGTACAGTGAGTTTTGCTGCCTGTTGCTGGTGGAAACTACGCTGATGAAAGCGGAGAGACTGAAACAACAGTAACAGTTGCTGGCCATAAACGAAAACAATGGGAAATATGTGTATCTTTGAGCTGCTAAATGCTACAATGCACTTAGTTTACCAGGGAGTCGTTAACTTTGCCTATCTGTTGTTTGGCACTGGGCCGGTAGTGTGCAGTGGGTTTGAAAACAGTTGCCTGCTGGGTCTGGAAACAATGCTGATGAGAGCACTGAGACTGAACCAACAGTGAAGGGCCATGTGGTGGCTAGCTAAAAACCAAAGCGATGAGCTCAAAGATGCTAAAATGCTCCCTAGAGCTGGGGGGCAGAGCAGAATCACGTAGTAATTCTGTTTGTTCATCACTATGAGCGACACATCACACATTTCATAATTTCGCCATCCGTTGTTAATATAAGAATATTAATTATAGCAGCTTGAGCAAAAAGGGATGACAAATTGTGATTTCAGTTGGACATTAAATATCAAGCTGTTTTCATTGCAAGGCCTGGCTTTATGTTTCCCTCCAAATGCATCCAATCAGAAAAAGGATGACCTGTGATTGAAAGCACTGTCTCAAATTCTTGCATGTTCAAAACCACTTAATGGTGGATCATCTTTATGGGACTAGTCTGTAGCAAAGAGACCATTCACCTTGCTTAGTCCTCTGACTGCAGTCACACTGTTAACACACATCAAACATACACACACTCACTAAACGTGGCATGCCAGCATAGATGCTTAGAAATGTGACCAGAATATGGAAGTGGTAGGAAGACAGGGAAGGAGGTGGATAGTGGAAAGATTAAGCACGATTCGTTATATCTCTCACTTGAGAGATAAATACTACAGAAACTCTCATAAGCATCACATAAACTGATGCTTTGTGGCTTGTGGAGGCACCGAGACACACAAACAAATACTGATGTGAGCAGTGAAAGAATTTCATGTCAGAATCAGAAATACGTTTTTGATCCCCGAGGTGAAACTCTTTCATTACAGCTGCTCACTATCACGTCAATGCACACAGGAATAGAAGTTCTAAGCAAATCATAATATAATACACTATAATTTACAATTTACACTATAAATTAAGTACAAAGTGGATATAAGTATAAAAGCTAAAATAAGTGTAAGTACAAAAGTGGATTTACAGGTTGATCAGTATGTACGGTATAATACAATGTAATAATATAAGTAATAGTGCAATAATGAGTACTGTCAAGTTAAGTGTAGCAGATTAACCAGATTATTAGACAACGACGAGACGGAGCAACGGCAACAGGCAGCATGCACGTTGGCGCATGCACACTTTTTGTCAAAGGTCTTTTATCATGATTCTTTTTTATTTGGTTTCATGCAGCACAATGAATTGAAAGAAAAACAGAAGCCAGTTGATGAAGATAAAGGTAGAGCTGGGTTGGGTTTGTACATGGAATTACAAAAACGAATAAAGGCGCAGTACTCGATAGATAGCAGAAATGAAGAGATAAAGCATGCGGTCGTGCAGCAGATAAGAGCAGCTTCGAGGCTAGTGAAATTAGACTCAACTCTTCGTCAGAGGGACGAAACAACTATATTTGAAATTATATATTGTTAATATCCATATTTCGTTCAAAGGTGGCACCTCTAATCCTCCTCATAAAGGAATTTATTATTCTGAACGAGAAATTCTTATGAATAGAGGGTTTTAATAGTAAGTAAGAGAGAGTAAACAAAATAATGAAAAAAAGAGGACAACTTATTTGATAGCAGAGCAATGAAGAATGGGAAAACAATGAGAGAGAAAAGGCGAGAGATGAACACATGCATGAAAGCAACAGAACAGCGAAAAGAGGAAGAGATACAGTAGGCCGAGCATGATTTGTAGTACTCGCTTAAGCCTGTTGGCAACGATAATAGCCTTCACTACCATCACTGAATATCAATTTTTGCTCCATCTCTAGTCTTGTCTCAACCCCCTGCCGCTCTGCATGAATTTTAATTCCTGCATTCAGAGTGTTTATGACCCACTGCGGCTGTTTTTAAATGGTGTGGTCGAAGTATCACAAGCTAACCACAGGCCATGGCAATTTTATTAACACTGTGGATGCTAAACACCTTCTGCCACCAGCAAAATAGATAGTTAGTGTTCATACCAGTGCTGCATACAAAGTGTTTGGGAATTTATCATACATATGCAAGATAGAATAACTATTTATTTCTACAATACAAAATAAACAATGTAGGCATTAGGAGGAAGAGCTGAGCCTAGAAGACAGTCATTATTTGATTTATGTTGTTACTCTCTCATTTATCCTTACTCGAGTACTATTGGTGTCTCCATCTGATATTTATCCTCTGATCCATCATGTGCACTTGGAAATGGCAGATGTGGGGCTAACATTAATGTTAAGACAGAAAGGGAAAGAGGACAGGATAGGTTTGGAGAAAGAAAGAACAAACATTAAGGAACTCTATCTTTTTCTATCAGGATCCCAACAGGGAGCAATTAGTCATCCCTTTAAATCCCCCCACAATCTACTCTGTGCTGACTCTCTGAGTCATTACTCTGCTGTGAAGTTGTAGCATGGTAACTTCAATACTAGCTTTGCTCTGCGCTCTGTTAATCAGCCTGGGAGCTGATCTATGAACTGCACTCTTTTCACAGAGGCCCCGGCGTACAGGTTGGTGAGGAGAATGTGGAAGGAATAAGTTTAGCCACAGGATGAGCCCAATCAGCTGCTGCTGCAGTACAGGGACACACTGGTGCAGCCCTGGAGACAAAGTTATACTAATAAGCCTGCAGCACTTTTTAAGGGGCTTTTATGTCCCAAAGTATGTTGACATTTGAAACTTTCGTTCATCAAGGTAAAGTTTAGAGACACTGCTGAGGGGCATAAGGTACAAAAAAGAAAATTTGATGTGGAAATAAACTGAGTGCATGGATTAATAAAATGAGAGCATGGATTAATAGACCATGTTTTTGGTTTAGCAATCTGTGCGCATGGATTAATAAACTGAGGTGAAGAGCAGAGTGAAGATGCATTGGAAACAGTAAGACTTTCGATATGGACCTTTGACCTTCAGAATAAAAGGGGTGTGTGGGTTAGATAGTTTTATAGTACTACAATTAGTTATTTAATGTTCTACCCACTTAATGAATGGACCAATAAATAATCAATGTCAGAAAAACAGAGTAACTGCACCCAGTCTAATAATCTGGCCTGTCCTGTCAACTAGACCACACCTGGCCACACTCAGCTGTGATGTTTTGGAGACTTACATTACATTTCAAACCAGAGAGGCGAGTGCAGTTATGCTTTTCCTTCTTCCAAAATCTAGCATGGAGTTACTCTTTAAGGTAACCTGTGAAGTTTTCTTGTAAACAAACAAATTTATGTTTAAATTCAGTGTTTCACATTGTGTGAATCTTTGCGGAATGCATTTACTCCCTCCTAAAACATTTGTAAAGCAAATGGCGTGTTACTGCCGCCAGATGTTGATCAGTGGAATAGTCTGACTGGCGAACTTGTGTGTTCGCACAATTATTATGGTTTATTAACCATTAGTATGGTTTATTAATTCAAGAGCACACATTGCTAAACCTATTGCATGATTTAGCACTATGTGCACAGATGTCCACATCCGTATTTTTTTCCACCATAGAATTCCATGGGGCTCCATAAAACTTTAAAATCATCCTTATGTTACGTTTTGTGTGAGGTTTTCCAACATTGTCCTTTTTCTTATTTTTAAACAAGTGGATATCCACACATTCACATCTGGGAGATGCCCAATACAACCACAGTCTTCAGCTCCAGCTCAGATGCATTGATCAAGGGCTCCTCAACAGTTACATCCAGTAGATTCCAGCACTGCTCCTACATTTCCTGAATAACCTGGCATTTCCCTCCACCTTTCTTCCATGTTTGATATTTTAGTTGCTTGTCAGGTCTTGACCAGTTTGTAGTCTGGGCCAGTTCAAAGCCCTCTAGTTAGAATATAAATGTCTAGTAATAATTATGTGATGATCAAGAAGCCTAGCCTAGTAGATGTAGAGTCTCAGAAATTACGCCACCTGAAGAGGGATTTCTCAGGCGAATGTTCTTCAGGATACTACAGAGAAAACTAAACAACAGCTATCTCCTGTCTAGAATTAAAATGTCACAGCCCTGGAGCAAAATGTCCCTTTCGAGGGCACAGCAGTCCCCAGAGTCGGAGGAAAAAGCAGATATTTGCTATCTACCTGCTTTTTCTTCCCTCGTCTCTTGGATGTTTATCACTGTTATTAGTTTGACAGGAAGGAGATGTAGACGGACTGACAAGTGTAATCCTTCAGTCCTACACATGTGTCTGTGTGTGTGTGTGTGTGGGGGGGGTCCTGAGACTGCCTCCAGGCTGGTCACAGTCCCTCTCCTTCTGTTTCTTTACCATCATTTTGGTGATTAGTTCTCTTTACTTCTCACTTCTGTCAGAATCTATATTTCTGATGGTATTTCTGGCTGAGTCGGCCTTTCTCTCTGCTGCAGCTGTCTTTATGCACACCACATCTCTTCCCATCCCTCCCTGCATCCCACCTTTCCTCTAATTATCTGTCTGCATGAATACTCTCTCTCTTTCTGACTCTCTGGAGGGGGGGATGACTGATAGGTCTCTTAAGGTTTCCCATTGGATTAATTAAAGGTAAAACTCTGAACTAAACCCATACGGGCTGCTGTGTGTGTGTGTGTGTGTGTGTGTGTGTGTGTGTGTGTGTGTGTGTGTGTCTTGTGTGTGCACCAGAGTCTTAAATAAGAATATCAAACTTGCTGTCTGCCACTTTTTGTTGGACAGCAACCATGCAATGATAATGGAATTTTAAAAAACAAACACTTAATGAACACTTTATGTTCACTGTGATGGATTACACAACTCAAGTAAGCTTGAAGAGTCTGTGACTTGATTTGCCTACAGTATGGCAATAAATGGAAAGAAATGGCCACCTAGAATGGTAGGAAAAACCCTTCCAAAGATTGAAAACTGTGGAGCATACATTCAAAAATGGTCAGCAAAATTCAAAGTATACATGATTTTTAGTTGAGGAGCTAAAACTTGCCAACACATTGGTGTGGTCCTTTTATAAAATAATTGTTGTGTATAAAAATGAGCCAAATAAGCTGCTACTAAAACTTTTATTAACTTTTATATAGGACATGAACATTGCATACTGCTTTTGTATTGTTTTTTGTAAGGGAACTGTCATTAAAGTCATCCTAGACTCTGTTGAATTGTTAGCTCTGGGTGGAAAAATGCTGCATATATGCTAACCTTAGCTGTTGTTTTGTTACTCTGCAGGGCAGCAATGTGGTGGAAGACCAGGACCTGCTAGAGATTGGGATCCTCAACTCTGCCCACAGACAACGCCTCCTGCAGGCCATACGGCTGCTGCCCAGGGTCAGTACTGCAGCTAATCCAACACTCCAACAAGAACATCTCAGACATCTCCGAGTAAACATTCACCAAATCTGAGTGTTCTAACTTGTGTTTATTGTAAAGTCAGTCTCATGCAAGTTACATAAATCCATCTTTTTTTTTTAAACTACTCAAGTCTATATTTCCAGTTTAAGATTGTAAGGTAACATAATACAAATGAGATCTTCACTTGTAGCGGCAGCCAATCCGTTTTGTTTGGTATAAAATTTAGCAAATCTCCAGCTCCATCTGTCTTTCCATGTGATATAACTCTCTCTGTGGGTGGTTAGGTTTCTCTCAGCATGTTATGCAGAATACTTAGACAAGGTGCCAAGGAGTTGGGGGATTAAGGAAAAGATGCACTAAGCTATATCACAGGAGATCACAGCATCCAAACCACATCAAATGAAATGATGCAAGAAACTGCTCACACTTTGCTGAGTCCATATTGTCCTGTGTCTGTAAAAGTCACATACAGATAAAAACATACAGAAACACTTGGAACTCTAATTTGTTACAGACAAAATGCCAACAGTTGCTTAAAAAAGGGACCAATAGCTGTTGAAATAACACAAATAATACTTACAGACTTATAGGAAAGTTTGTGCGAGGTCAAAAGCTTTTGTGTGTGAGACAGAAAGTAAGATCAAAGGTGTGGGACTGTATGGAGTGAGAGCAGGAAAAAAGGAGTCTGCAGAAGAGAGGACGGAAAGAAAAAGGGGGACTCTGAGCTCAGAGATAAGCAGGTTTTACACAGACACCCAGAAAACTTTGATCTCCAGTCAGCACTTTCCTCTTCTCAATCCCCCATAAACTTCCCAAAAAAAGAAAAAAGAAACCTTTAACTTTTGTCTGCCCTCACACACGTAGGCAAACTCATGTTCAACTTAAGGTGGAGGATGTGGGATGTTTGTTTGAAACACCATAACCTCTATGAAGCTGTTTTGACTGTCAAAATAAAAGTGAATGAATTATGAATTATCCGCTACATTCTCAAAGTATCTCACTCAAGGCAATAACCCCCTGCTGTTTTGTTGGCGTCCTATTCTGCCCTTTCTCAAAAGTTATGCTTGTGTTTACTTGTTTGCACTGCAAATGTATGAGAACAACATGATTTTAATCCAGTATGTAGTTATAAACTTGTGCTCTATGCTCCTGTACCCTGCTGAACTGAGAAAGGTCTTAAAATATAAATTTAATGATCCTCATATAGAAATTAGGCTGTTGCAGCCGAATGAAGACAGAAAAGGAGAACAGTGCAGCGCAGCAATCAAATATAGTGTAAAGAAAATTCAAACAGCTATCATGTTACGTAAAAAATGGGCTGTAATGTAGTTAGCATTTGTGCAGAGCGTACCTTAAGATACCAGCTGTTCTATGGTACAAAGCTCCATATGTACCATATGGGCAGAAAAATGGCAAAACACATCCAACATTTCCTTACAGTATCACTAAATTTATGAGAACATGAATGAAAACAAATTCACATCATGAAAAGAGATATTAAGAAATATGCTCAGCAGTCTAGGATATGTAGATTTGTAAAGAACTGCAGAAAAGTAATATAAAGTTAAAAATACTAGAACGTGAAAGATCACTTTTCTCCCCACTCTGTTTCTTCTTCCTGTCTGTACCGAAGGTGCGACCTATTGGTTACGATGGCAACAACCCCACATCGGTGGCAGAGTGGCTGGAGTCATTGGAGCTCGGCGACTACACCAAGTCTTTCCTCATCAACGGTTACACCTCCATGGAGCTGGTCAAGAAGATCTGGGAGATCGAGCTTATCAATGTGAGTCACATAGCTATTTTCACTTCCTGCTTCTACGTGCAGTCCTGAAAAAATGTTAATTTTAAAAGATACGAATGGTGAATGGTTTTTAAAGGGGCACTCCAGTATACTTCAGTTTCTAAAGCCTGACAAAATCTTCCTAACTTTTTCTAGAGCATTCAACCACATCTCACGGTCTTCATCAGCGGTTAGAGTTTGCTCTCAATGTTATGACCAAGGGGCATGGAGTTTAAACAACGTCAGCATTTGCCGGGCAAATGAAATATGCTTTTGGGTTGCATTATGGGAAAAGTAGAAAACCAGGGTTTTTTAGTTTGGCACATACCAGGGACTAAAAGTTTTTTATCTTGGCCTCTGCTGCTTCAATTTTGATCTTTCTTTTTTTAATGTCTCTCTCAAGTACTCCAACTGAAAGTGGAATACTAAATAACTTTAAATGAATTCTTCATTAGGAAGGAATAGGCTCGGGGTTGAGTGCCACAGACAGGGTAGGGAAACAGGAAAGTATTGAGAGATGGACTAACACATTGTTAGTTTTGGTCTTTTCATGGGGTTTGTTGACAATAAGAATAATATAGAATAACGCCAGCTTTATCTCTTTAACAAATAAATTCTTCTTTAAACAAGGTATATCTGCAAACCGGACAAATAGGACGGATATTTCACTTGCTTGTTGTGTGAAACAACTTATTTTTTCAATCAAGCGATGCTATCTTGATACTAATAGAGTAATCCCTCTTGTGTCGACATACAGTCTTATGTCTTATTTTAAAGACATTTGTGACAGCTCAAACTGTTCCCTCATAGACAGATATTAACTACACCTTTAAGCAGTTAAATGATGGATATATTTTTTTGTAATAAAGGACAACAGTGGCACAGCTGGGGCTTTGTGAAGCTGAACGCTTGTTGGTTTCTGTCCTCATCTCTCACCTTGGTGACAGACTGATTTGTTTTTCCTGGTCAATATATCACACTGGAGACCCATACATCAGCACACGCACAAGCTTTGTCCTTTGGCTTTATATCCAAAACAAGGCTGAACTCGATGTGAAAGTTCCCTCTGTGGGAAGGATGCCGAGGCCATACTGTGCAGAATGCCCATCAGGCATTTCTCCTCATTACTGAGCAATGCGTGCTAAGAATACAGACAGCAAGGAGGTGCATTTTTGCAGTTATAACCTTACTGCATGTTTTTTAAGCTTTTTCTCTATTCTACTTCTTGTCATAACAGCTCTTCGTCTTGCTGTAGAAGATAAAATTTGCAGTAGTAAAGAGCAAGTCGATAGTTTGCAGCTGCTTTCCCTTGATTGAATTTTCCTATAAATATCAGTAATGGTGGATGATAACAAGGTTTGACATTTGAGCTCCTATGTTGTCACAAGTAGTGCAGGTTTATGATTACATTTTTACCAACATAAAATCTTCACTAGAGATGGGATTTGCTGCAGCCTGATCTCATCGGAGTGATGCGCTCCTTTGATGCTCTGAGTGTAACGAAATCATGCTTGATTGCAGAGGGCGCCCGCCTGGCTGATTTCAATGAGAGAGAGAGAGAGAGAGAGAGAGTGAGAAGGGGTGTTTTTCATTCCCAGCGGAGGATAAAGTGATGAGTGATCAGCTGGAGGAGTTGGAGAGGGAGTTATATAAGCATGTGGGATGCAAGATGTTTCACAGCGCTGGGGATGCCGCCCACATGCTGCACTTGTGTGTGTGTGTGTGTATGTGTTTCTAGATGCATATGTGAGATAGAGAAAGTGTTAATACATGCTTATGTGTTTATGTATGCATTTAAATGTATCACTTTTCAGCAGAAGCCAAATCTCCTTTCTGTCATGGAAAACAGAAGAGCCTTAAAGTCTAAATGATGTGCATATGAAGCATATATATACTATATACTCCTTCAGTACTCCCATTAAGACCTGCATGTGTATGTAAATAAAAATATTGTATAGCATAAGGATTCTGTCTACATGAAGATCTACATGAGTGAAGTTGCAGTGTAGAGTGAGAGTGAAGCCACTAGAGGCTGCACAAGCACACAATAAGGACACATATTTTTGAGTACTGGGATTGTTTTTCATATTTTGGGTTAGGCCCCCTTTGTTATAATTCAGAGAAACCTTAATGCTACAGCATACAGTTATATTTTAGACTATAGGATGCATCCAACTTTGTGGTAATAGTTGTGGTCACAGTCCTACAGTATTTCAACATGACAAAGCCAGGTCCATTAAAGAAACGGTTTTCCTAGTTTGCTTTGGAAGAAATGACTGTCTCAGAGCTTTGTCTTTATTTTCCCTTTAATCACTGTATTACTACATATCATAGTTGTGTCCAGGAATCATCCTAGGGAATTATGAGGAAGTCATGGGACCAGTAAAATAGTTACCCTTGACTGGTCGGCACAGAGGCCTGACCTCAACCAACACACCTTTGGGATGAACTGGAACGCAGACTGTAAACCAGGCCTTTTCACATGGGTGTAATGTTCAGGTGTCTACTCTACTTTTGGCCATGTAGTGTATTATTTTGTAGCAGATCTTATCGATTGTGTGCGAGTGTATTTGAAAGAGTATATACAAGTGTCTGCTGTACAAGCTGTCCTCATGACTGCGTACCACTGCAGCAGTACACTGTCACTGAAGTAGTCTCTGGGGTGATGGAGAGGTCACTGCTGTACCTGAGAGAGTGGTGTGATATTGTAGTGGGAGAATAAAATGGAGTGATGTGGGGAGGACATGTAAGAGAAATGAGGGGGTGGAGAAAGATAGAATTTGGCCGCTGCTTTCATGTAATCACCAGATAATCGCTATGGGCAACAGATGCTGTGGTGTCCAGGGAGACAAGGGAGGAACGTTAAGCATTGTTGGAGCATTTTAAAATAGAAGGATACAAGTGTGGGTGTGGGTATAGGTGTGTGTGTCCTTTTGATTGGGCACATATGTGCAGTCCTGCTGTTGTGGGATTAGAATTGCATTTCAAAATACCTTTTAATCCTGCCTGTCCACACTCTCTCTCACACACACGCACACACACACACACACACACACACACACACACACACTGCAGACAGAGAGCAGGTGCAGCTCTCACTGTCTTTGGCTTTCAGGTTTTATGTCATCAGAGTAGATTGACTCATCTGAGTTACACCTGGTGCAGGTTAACTGTTACATTTAGTTTTAGTCCGCAGGAAGGATGTTAACAGACTATCCCAGTATATTACAACTTGGGTCTTATTTTTGACCATCGTTGGGATAACATCTACTCTTCATCTTCCCAAACATTGTGAAAGCAGAAGCCAGTTTTCAACAAGATACAACAACTTATGCAACACTTTTTCTTTTTTAGTTGAAATTATATCTACAGAAAAAATACTTTAATCTCTGTTTAAACTTTAACAGTGTGAATATCTTTGATATTTCTTACAGTAGGAAGGGGCAGTCAATAAGCCTTTTACATTTTTTCCCTCTCCCTGCTCATTAGTTTCCATTTGTCATTTGTTTGATTTTAACTCATGCAGTTAAGAAAAGTCAGATGCAAACTCGTTCTATTTACTGAAGCAACTGCTGAAATGTGAGAACAAAGTATGATGAGGCAAGAAACAGATTTTAAGTAAGTAAATAAATCATTAAAAAGAGAAAATGATGGTGAAGAATGCTAAAATTATTATCCAAACTGTCCGTTGCAGTCTTCAGATTGACTTCATGGTTCAACTTTGACCTACAGTACCGTACTCACTGTAATTGTGATCACACAATTTTCCTGTGAAATGATACAGATTTTCTTAACACTTTATTTGAAGATATACTGTAATCCCTCATGAACAGTTTGTGTGATAACTTTACTGTTGGTTTTTGTTTTTTCCTTCAAATAAATCTATCTTACCAGTTTTATTATTACTCATAGAAATGATGGCCAAAACTACCAAACTTGTAAAAAATCTGAATTATCCTTTGACATCTGTTTTAGAGCCAAAGAAACTATGCCAACATCAGTTTCACATCATAGAGAATAAAGTATACATATATACAGTTATTCATGGGATAGTTGAAGAAAAGCCACGTACTGTACTGTATAGTAGAGTGGGAATTAAAAGTCCTGACCTGAAATGAAAACTCATTAAATTAGACTTTCTGTGCTTGAATTATTAAATTAATATTAATAAGTAATAGGAATTCAGTATTAAAAATGGTTGAGTAAGTGTGCATATACTGCTTATAATTGGAGTTTTTTAACATTATGTTAACATTTAACTAATCACATTCCACTGAATGTACTGAGCCAATTTGCTTCCACCTATTGTGCTGAAGTTTACATACTAAGTAGATTGACAGCAAATTAATAACAGACAATTTTGATTACCAAAATAATTTCTCAAGTCAACTACTAAACATTTGGTGGTTACAAACACAAACGAGTATTTTCTTGCATTCCTTCATGTCAGACGATTGTAAACGGAGTACTGTGTGTGAGAGGGCAGCAGTCTTTAGGGAGATGCCATTTAAGCTGCTTTGTGCCCTTAATTTTCCCCTGAACCCAAACTAATTTGAGAGCTATGTCACGTACTTGAGAACGTAATAATGGCAAGACATTATGACTCTATCAGCCTGCTTTTAATATCACAAGTCTCCTGGTAAAATCTGCCAGCTGTCTCAAGAATAATTTACTGTCATAATCTTAAGCTTTATGGAGCTTCGGGCTTCAATCGAGGCTGTGAGAAAGGCTTGTTTGGGAACGTCTCAGCTGGATCTGGACTGACATGTGGACTTTGAAAAGCTTCATTGAGCAACATGAACATTAAACACCATTAATACTGTCGGGCTGATGGTCAGTCTGATAAGTTTTTGACTGGAAGAAAAGTCTTGATTGTTCTGTTAAAACCAGGACGAGTTTCCAAAAGAAAAAGAAAAAAAATATATAGTATAGTAGTGTATGTATATATATAATGGTTATAAAGATTTGTATAGAAGTTCTGTTCCAAAATAACTAAAAGTAATAAAGTTTAGACTTAACTTTGGAAAATTGTCATATATTTTTAAATGATAACATAGCTTTAGCCAGGCAGTTTGATTAGTTTATGGGGGAAGTAGGGTAAATGTAGTTAAAAAACAGATGCTGCATATAAACACATGAAGGAACATGAATACATTTGCAACAAGGATGGTGAAAATAAATATAAATGAGATCTATGCCAAAAAGCATTCTTAATGTTTTAACATTTTATTAATGTGTCAGTTTTCATGTATGGTATGAGTGTCTCTTTTATCCAATAGCAGATGAATGGACCCCTCATATACTCCCCTGCAGTGCAGTGAGCTGCAGACACATCCTGTAGAAATCCACATGGTGGTGCTGCTGCCTCTCAGTTCAGTCAGACCACCTTGTCTTGAGGCGAGTAAAGTACAAAACAACTGCGTCAAGGCTGCTAATTGCTCTCAAGTGGGTCCTCAGAGAGCCCAGAGCGAAGCAATTACAAATGGGTTTCGTTTATGGAAAGCCACGTTCACAAAGGTGAAGTGCAGATAGTTTCTGGTCCTCAAGGAACGATTCCCTTAATGTTTTCTAGATGAGTGGACCCTGATATCACAGAGGAGGGTGCCTTCAAATATGTATGTGTTGGTGTGTGAGTGTAGATTTTGTGTGTCCTTGGTTACCTGTATATTGTGCTGAAAATGGGAAGCATTTGATTGAAGGTCAAAGGATGTGAAGTCTTTCTGGCCTTACATATACCTGTTTCTCTAGATCAGTGGTTAGCAACCTTTTTTTTGGTTGTGACCCCTTAATATAAAGCATCTCACATCTCATTGCTGCCCTTTGTGATGGGCTGCATGTCTATAAGATTGTTTCATTTGAATCTTTTTTGGGGGCCTGAACAAGAGAAACAACAGTATTTCACAAGAAAGAAGCAAAGGTAAAAAGTCTGAAAGATTAACATAATTTAGTTTATTAGAATATAGTTTCTTCTTATTTCCTAGCTGGATAATTATCTTGTGACCCACTAGATTAATCTCATGGCCCCGTGTAGGGGTCCCATCCCCCAGGTTGGGAACTGCTGCTCTAGATGTGTGTGTACATTTGTGTTACTTGCATGCATGAAAGGGCTTTGAACTATATAGTAGGGGTTGGTGATGTTTTGTATCATAGTATATGAAAAATAAATGTTGCCATATGTGACATATGTCATAATTAAGAAACAGTTTATACATAAAATGACAAGATAGGAATTACTGTTTGGGGCTAATCCAGTGAAATAGAGTAAATATTTGACAAATCATGTCAGCACAGTTTTCCTGTAAACCTTTTTGCCTTATGACTGTTTAAAGTGAGTGTTGACTTGCAACACCTTGACACAGGTTCCATATATTGATGAGTTGAGAGAAGTTCAGCCAAAGAGTGTGCCCTTCTCAGATTGTATCATTTGTATAGTTACAGTATACAGGCTTGAAGAGGTATACTATCTGCTACAATATCAAAGACAGAGAAAAGTTAGAAAATAGCTGAATTTGTGTATATAGGAGTATTAGCAACAAAATGTAGCTATGGTCAAGGTATAGCAAAGGTATATTACTTTATATACTCTTCTGTAGTTTAATCTATAATGGTACATCATATTTTAAGCTGATCATAGGTTTTGTATGTAAAATCTAAATCTGTAAAGTAACTAGTAACTATAGATGTTAGATAAATGTAGTGGAGTAAAAACTACAGTACTTCCCTCTGAAATATGGCGAATTGGGAGGATAAAGTAGCATAAAACTTAAGTATAGTACTTGAATAAATGTACTTAGTTACTTTCCACCACTGTATTTCCTATCTTGTCGCTCATCTCGCAACCCCTTAAATTTATCTTGTGACCTGTCGGAGGGTTCCTGACCCCCAGGTAAAGAGGTGGTTTCATGTACAGTATATATCATCATATTGCCCAACCCTATTACGTAGCAAAATCTTTGCTTCCTCATACCTGTCTCTTGCATGTGAAGGCCTGTCAGTGTGTGTTCACTTTATGTAAGTGCGTGTGGGTGTGTGTGTGTGATTCACCTACAGGGCCTGACTTGTCCCTGCATTCCCCCACTATTATTACAACACGACATTTCAAGAGGTATACACACACTAAACTGGAAATGTGCTCTGAAAACCTCAAAATGACTAACTGTGTGCGTGTGCAAATGTGTGTGTGTAAATGTACAGTACAAGGAGTCCAAAATAAATTGAGGACAGTCATGAGAGTTCAGCCTTTCTTCTATTGCTTGTACTCTGTTGCCATGACGGCTACTAGTTACCATAGAGACTAGAGATATGTGCACTTGGTATAAATGAAATGTGTTTGTATGTGTACTGGATTGCCTTTTCCTGACTCTATTCCAAATACTCTGAATTTATGTGTGCGTGTGTCTCATGTTCCTGTGCTCATCACCTTCTTTGTCACCTCTCCAAAAGGACAGATTGTCTCACATCCCAACACCAGATGGTTCCTGCCTTTGTTAGACACTGCAGGATTAAACCCTATATATCATACAATAATACCTGCATACACATATGCACACTTCCGTTAATTATTTCACCCGATCACAGATTCATGAGTTTTTACACCAAAAAGACTTCTACGTGTGTTAAGATGCGTATGTAATCGCGGTTGACACTTGTATCGTACTGTAGGTTTTCATACCTGTCCGATGTGGTCAAAATTGTGAGGATAGAGTACGTTCACATACAGTTCTTGTGAAAAGTGAGTGAGTAGTAGCTTTGGTGTGGGTGGATTTGCCTCAGGACTGCAGTGTACTTCATCGTCCCTGCCTGCCGATATCGCTCTCCCGCAGCCTTATTTGGTGTTTGCACTTCCTGTTGTAGCGCTCACCATGCTGGAGATACTGTGGGAGGTGTCAGGAGAGAATGTGTGTGACCCCCGAGCGCACCCTGAACCTGTGGCTCAGTAGTACTGCTGCAGAGCTGTAGCTGCTGGTCTGCTGCTTCACAACCAACATCCTCACTCTGTAGGTAACAACAGGGATGGATTAATCCCTCTTCAGGTGTTTGCTCAGGAGCCATGTTTACTGATTGATCATGTTTTGTATTTTAGTTTGCGTAAAGCATAAAGTTAAACCGAGTCACTGATTTCCCTTTATTTCTATTTAACATTATGGTTAGTGAAAGCAATAGGTTGATAAGCTTTCTTTAATTTTAAACCAAAATGTTGATGAATTCATCAGTTTGGTTTGGTTAAACATTTACAATTTCACAACTGGGCAAACTGTCTTGTGATGAAAATCATGTGACATGATCAAAAGCTCCAACAGTTACTTAATGTACATTGAGATAAGATTGTTTTATCCAAGTCAAAAATGACCTTTGATGCACATCTCTCAAGTTGTCACTGAAGCCTTCACTTCAACTTTTCAAATCAAAGGTCAGTGCAGGCTGAACTCTGGAAAAACTAAGGTTAATTTACATATCATGTATCAGTGAATGCTTTAAAATAGTTAAAATGGTATAAATATAAATGTTATAAGGGGGGATTTAATTGTTTCCCTAATATTTTTCCTTCAATTTGTGGTTACTGGGGCCCACTTGTACCTGCAGACAAACAGTTATATCGTATTGGTCCATTTCCTTTTAAAATGATTTAAAAATATTTTCTCCCCAAATTCAAAAGGAATAAATTGCATTGAACATTTTACCCCAGATTTTTCCTCAAACTACGGTAAGCAATGGTAATGGATCGAAAAGTTTCAAATGCATTTGTAAATTATCTTACATTTATCCTTAAAGGTATATTTGCTTAATTTAAATCTATAGTATAGTTGTTTAATAGTGTTTTCTCAGAGAGTAGACAAGGAGAAGGAGTCATGCACTATCTTTGGTTATTATCCTATTGGATCACATAAGTAGACTCTTGTAAAGGACAGAAATAGTCAGAATGACGTCGAGCTTTGTGAGTTGGATTTCATTTATGTGACACTTGCAGTCACACGCATGCGAATATATACTCACATACATAAACACATGCTCATGTTTAATATAATGCACCGAACATGTACACACACAAGCACTGGTGGTGGTCCCACTTCTGTCCTGTAGTCAGGTGATCCAAGAGCACGCTGTAAAAGTAAGTGAATCAAGTTTCAGTTTCAAGTTTTAACAGTATTTGGTTGTTAAGGCTAAAACTTGAAAAATGGAATTTCTCTGCTCTGAGCTATATTCCTGTCAAATGTCTAAACTTGTCTGCATCTGTAGGTGAACACAAAAATGTGCACAATCCACTAATAACATTGAGTTGCAAAGTGGCCTTATTTTGGCCATCTGAACGGGTTCCAGAAGTAAAAATCCCATTAATTTTCTACAAACATAATGTTAAATGACTTGCAGTTGGGGCACTTCCAAAGCTTGGATTGGCATCAAACTCTCCAGGTTGAGGGGGGCCATGGAGGCCTAGGGTTTAGGGCACTGATCATGATCTGCAGTGTCCCCGGATCGCATCCAGCTCGGGAAGTTTCTTGCATGTCAATCCCTATCTCTTTCTTCCCTCATTTCCTTTAATCCCTCCACTGTTGGTTATCTAAGAAAGGTATAAAATGCTCCAAAAAATAACTTTAAAAAAACTCTCCTGGTTGAATCACGAATACAAAATATGACTGCGTCAGACAATATCTGGTTCTTTGATAACATATCAAAGGTACAATTTTTTGTACATAGAATCGTAAGGAAAGTCAAACGACGATTCCCAGTGAGCACTCTGCGAGCAGATCCTAACGATCACATTTTGTAGAAACCTTTTTTAAAACATTCAGCAGTTTAAATCACGTTTGGATTTTGGGTAAATTTTTAATTAATTCAAAAACTATGGTGAGGTGTTTCTGTGCCAAATTGCAACAACAATGTATTTGATTTGCACCTCTGACTGGCTTCTTCTCCATAGCAACAGTGGCTAAGGCAAATGGGTATTGTATTTAATGCCTTTTGGCATACCAAACTGACTCATACTTCTCAGATGAGGAGCATTAAGGATATCATTAAAGTAATAGTTTGACATTTTGGGAAATACGCTTATTCAGTTTCCAAAAGTTAGATAAGAGTGATACCACTTTCATGTTTGTATATTAAATATGAAGCTACAGCCAGAAGCGAGCTAGCTTAGCTTAGCACAGAGACTTTGAACAGGGAAACAGCTAGCCTAGCCCTGTCCTATTCTTTCAAAAGAAAACGTTGAAATGGGAATTTACAGTAGGGGAAGAAATACTTCTGGCATCACTCCACCACCAACTTTCTGACCCTATTTTTTAGTAGTTTATGTCAGTGTAATTTTACATTGAAGTCATATTGTGATACTGTTCTTGTTGAACTGTCTCAACTCATGCTGCACAAAAAAAAAAAAAAACACATTTACACTCCTTGTGAGCCAGCACGAGCTTGTCTCTGTACGGGCCCAGCGTCTCCATGGTGACAAGATGAAGAGGAGGAGGGGGGAATGTAAACTGGGCAGAAAGAGAGAGAGTGTATAGGGAGAGAGAGTGCGTGTAGAGAGAGAGAGAGCGAGCGCTCAGGCAGAGACATGTAGGAGATGTAGTCTGGGTGCCGCAAGCTGAAGAAAGAGGAGGAGTTGGTGAGCGCTGGAAATCTGCAGAGTGAGAGAAAGGGAGACAAAAGCTGGTGGTGAGGAGGCGAGGAGTAAAGCTAGGAAAGCGTGGTTTAAGACAGAAGAGAAGGAGAAGAAAGACGCACTTTGTCTTGGACAGCAAGAAAGCAACAGCAAAGAGCGGAAGAGAAGAGTGTGAGAAGAGAAAACACAGGAGGAGACAGAGGAGAGCAAACTGAAGACTCTGATTTGATTTGGAATAAGTCCAGTCTTGAGGAGAGGTAGGTAACCCTGCTGGGAGACGGGACAGGGAATAAGTGATGAAGAAAAAGAGGGATATCTGTTAAAAACTAGAAAGAGACACGGGAAGATAAAGACGGGATATGATGATGAGCCTTTGATCCTTTTGTTCTTCACTTGCTGTTTTATTTATGCATCTTTCATCTCTTTTTCGGCGAGGCTGAGGTGATTACAACATACGAATGCGCTTCCATGGCGCTCAATCAACACTGCTGACTAAGCTAATTTACTGTCTGTCTGAGTGCATGTGTATGTGTGCAGGAGTTAGAGATAAATGTTTTTGTGCATCTAGTGTGTAGGAGTGGGCCCTTGAGCCACCTGAGCTCATGAGCTCGCAACGAAGCATCGATTGTGCTTTGATAAAACTTAAGTTTGCTTCAAACTCTCATTATTCCACAAGTATCATAACAGACAGCAAGTGATGTCTCTTCCCTGTGAATTTATGCTTATAAATGTTTGACGAATTTTGAATAATGTTACTTTTCTTAGTTACTCAGATGTAAGGACATTATTTACTGGGTGTATTTTTGGTTTTCTTGAACATATACTCAATCCCTGCCAGAAATTGTATCAACTTCTCATATTTGTACTTGTCACAAGACAGTCAGAACATTCCAATTATTTTCTGTAGTTCCTGATTGAGGCCACTGAAGCAGAGAAAAAGAGCAAAAAGCTATTACTACTACAGTTAGATATACTCAAATCCAACGTCTGCCCTAATTTGTGTCCCATCTTTATTTGCATGCACTATCATACTCTTAGAAAATGGCGAGAGAAGTGAAATCTGGGACGAGACAGAGAAATAATATAGTTGCTTAAAAGAGGGATGTTCTGGCTTCAAGTTAGTTTGTAAGAGTCTGTGCAGGCGTAAAGGCTGACAGTTAACAGGAGTATACATATTTTAGTGATAATCATTATTTATGAGGGAAACTGTAAACATTTTTTTATCACAAAGAAGGCTAATCCGCTGTCATATGATGACTGTTTTCAGGTAATCCCTCTAAATTTTCTAGACCTACTTTCTGTGCAAAGTGACATTTTAAAATCACTCAAAGGAACAGCAGTGATTAGCAAATTATTTTACTTGAGCTTCAGTTGAAGGCTTCCTGGCTTTGTCTTAAATTGCCTTAAATCCACTGGCAACCAGGCGAGATGATAATTTAATATGTTCTATCCTGTATGGATTTGTTTTCCAATAGCAGTGAAGGGAGACAAGGCAACAGTGACAGTGCAAGACTGAAAAGCAAAGTAAGTGAGGACCTTGCGGGAGTTACATAGAGGGAAAGAACGAGACAGGTCCCATCAGGATGACAGAAAGAGAAGTATTTGTCTTCTTCCAGCTGTTGAAGAACAGCACGGACAGACAGAAAGATTGAGTTGGAATTCCTGCCAGATGCGTTTTACCTCAGATGCCGGTCGATCAGTCATAATCCTGCCTCCTGTTCATCGAATTGTCACCACGGCAAGTCACAGCAATAGAATCCCCTTCAGTGACCAGCATTAGTCAGTAGGCAGTCCAGAGAAACCACAGCATGATGGATAATGCTGTGAGAGACATTTTGTGGATAAAGCTTTTTAACATTCAGTAACTGGGGTACTGATGCTAAGAGTTTAAATTCTAAATATCATTTTAGTTATGTTACCAGTATTTTCAGAACCACAACTGGTTTTATTCCATTTAGTTTAGTTAACTCTACAGTATCTTCCTTTTTAAGCAAGTCTTCAAATGATTCATAGCGTAAACACTTCTATTTCACACTCTTAAGTCATTTACATGAGTAGAGAGAGTTTATTTTCAAAGTGTTGACATCTTATTTTGGGATTGAACTGGGTCACAAAACAGGAACATAGACCGTAAATCAGTGGATCTTTTTTCTTAAAGTCTGTAAAATTCCTGTGTGTGCTTTGTATTTGTGTGTATAAACATAAGAGTGAGATCTTGAATGACTTCAAAGCAAGAAGGTCATGGCAGCTTGCTTTAGGTTTGGTCTATCTATAGCACTACAGCTTTGACCTTACTATTGGCTGATTGTAATATTAGGCTACATTTACGCTGCTGCTCTGATGTGGCTTGATTCATATTTTTTGCCATATCTGATACATATCAGGAGCCTGTTGCACCGGTACGTTGTACGTTCAAACTAAGTGGAGATTTATGCGTCACTAAATTAAAATAGGTTGCACCACTCAAATTAGTTCTTATGTAGCGATTCATTGTTAAATATTTACACCCAACAATTGCCAGGTGTAACTGTTCAGTACTGTAGGCTAACTGAACTAGCTAACTGACAGAACTAACGTTGGTTAGCTAATATATGACCGGTTTAGATTGACGAGTGAGAGAGAAACTATGAAATATGGTCGACCTAACGCTTGCTCAAAATGCTGTTTAATACCAATTTAAACTGGGATTTTAAATTATATTACACAAAAATAAACACGATTTACCTCAAATTACAAAATGTTTGATATTCAATCATAACGTA
The DNA here is from genome assembly GCF_020085105.1 of Siniperca chuatsi. Taxonomy (NCBI): domain Eukaryota; kingdom Metazoa; phylum Chordata; class Actinopteri; order Centrarchiformes; family Sinipercidae; genus Siniperca; species Siniperca chuatsi. The sequence continues at coordinate 8,001,333 of NC_058064.1, forward strand.
ACCTTTTTATTGGACAGCGCGACAGATGCTTCGTAGAAACCAATTGGCTACTCCTGCAAGCTTCTTTACTTGCATTGGCTGCTGGAAATAAGCACCCGGCTTCATCAGGGACAGCACTGGCACAGATATTCAACTGTCTCTCTTCTCTCTCTCTTCTCATTTAAAGTTTTCCCACCACTCATGGGAATCACGAAGGCATACACAGCATGGTCCCGTCCAAAGCTGTCTCTCAGCAGAGAGTTCACAGATGCACATATGGCTGCCACAAGCATCCTATTAACCTGATCTTGTATCTGTAGCCTTTTTCCCCCCAAATAGTGCATATACTGTATGTTCTGTACTTCACTGACTGCCAGCAGCTGTTGTATGTGAGCCCTACTGTACCTCTGAAGTGTAAGGTACCAAACAACAACAACATATACATCATTCCACTGGGCTCTCTCTTTGTTGCTATGTCAACCTTAACTGTGTTAAGTCATGTGGCCATGCACATCATACAAGCTGCAAGGGGTCACACACAGGTTTGTACACCTGATCGACAAATGACTTTACATTTACTAAACGCCTCATTTAAGCACAAAGACCTGTAGTAAAAAATGTGAAATGTGGCCTTAGTGATGAAGGAATTTCTCTTATCTCTTAGCCAAATTTTAAATTAAAATATTTAAACATAAAGCCATTTGTGAGGTTTAATACATTTTCATTACTGTTTCTGTGTTATGAAATCTAAACCTTTCTCTACATTTTTAGCATTCTTACACTTTGAACATTTTTACAGTCTGAAAAGACCAGAGGTGGATAAACTATATGAAGCACTCAAACACAGATAGTATTGTACACAAAACACACACACACACATACACATCAATCACCATGCATGCATGGATGTTCACACAGCCTGGTGCCTTAGGAGAGCTTTTGCTCCTCTACAGTGTGAAAATCAGTTCCATCTTGGGGCTTTGAAGTATTTATTAACCATCAAAATATCATACACCATTTCCCCTCTCATCATATTGAGAATTCAATTCATGAGCTCCTCTGTGTGTGGTAAAGTGTGTGTGCGCAGAAGATAAGCTTTGAGATATCTTGTTTCAACCTTGATCCTGCAGCATTTGGTAGTGTTTGCGCACGCACACACACACACACACACACACACACACACACACACACACACACACACACCCAGCCTGTGCTTCTAGTCATAGTTACAGTTCTCTTGCTATTAATGGAGATATATCTGTCTCCATATAGGCGGGCTTATTAACGGCCCGATCTCATTGGCTGCCTGTTCTCTCAACTCTGAAACAAGCATTCCTATTGGTCCCTGTTGGACATCATTTTCAACACATCACCCTTAGCTGCAACTCCCCTTGACTCTCTCGTTGCTAGGCAACCAGTGGTCTCTGGTGTCCCCTCCAGTGTCGTCGTATATATATATATATATATATATATATATATATATATATATGTTTGTGTCTGTGGTTCTAAACAGAGCAAAGAGATGAAGCTGAAACCTGGACTTCACTGTCATGAACCCAGCTTAGCTCACAGTTGCTTGCTTTCTGAGGGTTATATGTGTGTGTTTGAGCGTGTGTGTGTGTGTAGTCTATTGAGAGTCCAGGCAAATCGATTCTCATCATTCTAGTCGAAAAGCTCCACCTCCAAACAACACACATGATGGAGCAATGGGGAAGGAACAAGAGGAAGGTGACTGGCTGTGATTAAGTATTCAGGGTTAGAAAAACGTCAATAATCGGGGTGAAAAATGAGCCAAGCATTGTTGCTGTAAATGTCTATGCTTTCACACTCACAGAGCACTGTGCACATTATCCACATTACATCAATGCTTTTATATAACAAACCCAACTGGTTGCAAGACGGAAGCTAGTTTTCTTCTTACTTTCATATCCCATCTTAGCTGACAGATTTAGTGCCACAGCTCGGGCATGATTATCGGCTAATTTTTATTCTCAAAATTACATTTCTTGCACAAAGCCACTTAACATGACTGTAGCAATTATACTACTCAACCAGGGCTGTTTCCAGGATTTTAGAAGTACTCGGGTCCAAATTCCCACAGCACCAACTCACCCACCTAAGAAACTTTTAACCAGCCATCAACCAAGTTCAGAACCATTTTTATGATTTAAAGGAAAATTTCAGGAGCAGTAACTTCCTGGAGTCTCCACTTGGTTGCCTGGCAACTGCTCCCTGCCAAGGAATAGTCTGGCATATAACCATGTAACATCTTTACTTGCCTTTAATAGATTGTAAACTCCTCCTCGTCTCATTAAAACACCCAAATTCCCAGATAAATGTATATTCCAGAGAACATGACCTTGGGAGTCTTCAATGATAGCTATGGCCCTGAACTCAAATACTACACACTACACCCACCTAAGACACATTTGACTAACTTGACTTTTATAATTTACTTTTTTGCCTAAAAAGTGATTTTTTTTTTTTTTGTTTGTTTTTTGTCCGAAAAAATATATCAATCAGCCTTTAGGCTTGCAATTCTCGGAAATATTTCAGAGGACGCGACCTTGATGTCACCACAGCCCTGTACTCAACCTCTAAGATATCACTGAGACAGACTATTTGCTGATCAATATTACCATTCAATTGGCCTGTAATGTATTCTGACCCGGCAATGTAAGTAATCGTACGCCAGTGATTCTTGGATCTGGAAAAATCGATGCAGGATTCTTCAAAGGGTTGAACCCCAATCGCACCAATAGCAGACGACGCCTGAGGGGCTTCGGGGGTCTGTTGCTATCACAAAGGTCACAACCTCATAGTCTGCAGGGGAGAGGTGATTGGCTATATTGACATGAGCCTGGAGAAGGTAGATACACACAGCAAAAGCTAACAAAGAAAGATGGACCAATCACATGCAGTTGCTAAGGCTGAAGAGAAGAAGCTCTTTTGTGTGCAACTGCAGAGCTTCTTCTTTTATTAGGCCGAATCACTGACACTCTCACACTATTTATTCTCTCAGTCTTTTTTCTTTTAGCCTCTCCTTCTATCATCTGGATATTACAAGAGGCGAGTGAAAGTAAGGACAAAGTGGGTAGGAAAGGAGAGACGAGAGCAGATGATGAGAAGTAATTTGAGGTCAAGGGGATCAGAATATGGACAGAGAGTGAAAAGGGATATGAGGGCAATGAAAGGGATATTTAGGCGAGTCAATGTAGATTAAACAGGAGCAGAGAGACTTCCTTCTCCATCATTAAAACTACGTGGTAGCTTGAGCACAGACAGTGACTGGACTGTTGGTTCCCTCGCTGGGTTTTATGCTCCAGTGAGCCGACCAGCTTCCAACCTCCCCTCCAGTAGGACACACAGAAAAGGCTTTTTGTCTCCAGTGTCCTGAATGAGAGAGGTCGTTGTTAATGCCCCCAATCACTGACTCTTTCCACTTACCCCTTATTGTTGCACTGGTTTCTTTGCAAAATATGTCATTTTGTTGCAGCTGTCATCATTATTCTGTGGTCGCTCTTGGGTTAAAACAGGTCAGTGTGTTGGAAGTTTATACAAATTCAGAGAAAAAAAGAGGGTGATTCAATAAAAAATCTGATTTGATTTGCAGTGGCAAGTGAAATAATCTCAATTCTACTGGGAGATGTTTTGCTTTTGTGTGTTTTATGACTCGTTGCTAAATTAAATAAACTTGAAGGTGGAATAGTTTACCATCATACACAAACAGAAATATTTTAATTACAAGGAAACAGATTATTTGTTTAATTCTTGTAAAGTGACAGCAGGGTACAGAGGGGAGATGGCTGCGTGAAAGCACAGATCCGTTACCCGTATGTGTGGCGGCTAATCCGTTAATCAAGCCTGTTCAATCTGGGCTAACGGGACTGTTAACAGGATTAGTGCATTGATCGGCGCACACATACACACACACAGATACTGGAGGCAAACAGCACCCCAAATCACTTCATACTACGGTAATAAAAATAAAGCCCATAGGGTAAGTAACCCTCATTGGACGATCTAGCCACTCAGTGACACTGCAAAGAGAGAGAGAGGTAGAGAGACATGTACAGGAGAAGAATGAGATCATGTCAATACCTAGCTCTCCGAGTTGATTTGAATGGATTTGAGCTTAAGTGAATGCGTAGTGTGCTAGCAATGGATGGGAACAGAGGAAAGGGGTGCACAGGGGTGTACGCTGTGGTAGCTCAACACTTCTCCCGTCAGTATATACAGCTGCTATGAATATAATTTAAATGCAAATGGAGCGATACTGCAGTCAGGCATCACAGAGAGAGTGAGACTGTGAGTCTGTGTTTTAACAATAATGGTCGGGTTGCATTCACATTCTTATCCATTCAGGGATAACAATATAATCTTCTTTCCCAGGCCCAGAAAACAGCTGTTTGTGTGTGTGTTTGAGTACACATCCACGTGCATGTGGATTTTATTTATTTATATATTTTTTTGGATGAGTGTGTGTGGGTGACTGCTGCAGCGGCTCTGTGTTGCCATGGTGATAGTTGAACTTCAAGATGAGGTTGAGGCTTCTACTGTAGTTGAAGTAGATGCTGTTGCGTAAGGCAAAGTGTAACACACAGATACACACGGAGATACGAACCATGCAAGGTAATAACTGTGCTCTTTCTGGAGTTTGTGTGTATTTGTATGTGATGAAACAGCAGCGTGAGGACTGGTGTCACTCTATTGCCCCTCAGGAGACAGACAGGGAAAGAAGCAGAAACATGAGAATGAATATTTGAACCTTTACTACATAAGGCAACAAAATCCATTATCCAGCTCATTTGTGTACTTTATAGTTTAGTCAAAAGTCATCAAATCTTATTTTTCTAATAATGGGTCAAATAAACTAATCTCAAATAGGGTAAAACGTGTGTGCCATCTAGTTTTACTATTTTAAGGAAATCAAGTATCATATTTATATTGCGCTGCAACTGATTTTCATGATGGATTTATCTGCATCATTTTCTTAGTAAATCCATCATCATTTGGTTTATAAAATGTCATAAAATAGTTAAAACTGCCCATCACATCTTCCTAAAGCCTAAGGTGATGTTATCAAATTGCTTGTTATGACCTACAGTCAAAAACCAAAAGATATTCAGTTTCATCACAAAAGACAAAGAAAAGCAGCAAATCGTCAAAATTGAGAAGCTATGAAATGTTTGGCATTTCTTCTTAAAAATGTTTGATAGATTATCCAAATAGCCAATTAATTTTCAACTTATCGTTTCAGCTCTAATTTCCATTTCATGATATTGACACTTGTGGCTAAAAATTATACTGCGCTGGAAACAAGAAATTTAAAAGTTAAAAGCCGAAGATCAAGACAATCACATGATCTTAACACACAAGCAAGCCAATGTCATCTTTAGTACAAAGAGATGGACAGCGAAAGAGGGCGGCAGAGATCACTGACATTGTGTGTCCATAAAGGACGGTGTGTAAGAGAGAAAGAGATAGTGAGCTGTGAAATCCAGAGAGGAGAAGGAGAAATAGGAGGGGAAAGATGAGTGAGTAAAAATTGTTGGAGGGAGCATGGGGCGGCCATAATACGCCAATTAGTTCCACTACCCGCTAGTCCCAGCACTGCTCTCTGTTTCCCTTTGATCTGTCTAATTTTAACAATTAAAATACATTGTTTCCATGCAGAGAACTACAACGTAGGACATAGTTAAAACTGTTGGTAGCTGCTATGTTTTCTTAGCATCCCACTATTCAAACTGTCCTTTTTCTGTATTTTCCTTTATTTACTGTATGACATAAAATTGAATTTATAAAACCTACTAACCAAAGAAAACAAGAGGAAATGTTTAGCATTTTTGGGCTTGCTTGATACATTATAGATCAGTTGTTTACATGCAATTTGCATTTATAAACTATTCATTATGGTTGGGATTGGTTTATTTATGTTCTGTTTGTGTGTTTAGGTTTATGCACACACACAGAACCAAAGTATGTGCATCCTACACCACTGTTCTCGTTCTTAGTTTATATTTTTATGTTTCTCTAGCAGATGTGGGGCATTAATTGGTGCAGGACATGATGAAGTATGTGTGTATCTGTGTGTGTGTCTGTGAGTTGCGCTGACTCAAAGCAAGACTGTTGGGAGAATCATTAGACTCGCAGCAAGGCCTCGCACTGAGGCTAATTACCACCTTTTGCCCTGAAGACACACACAAACACATTCTCTCACACTCACACATACCTTTATTGGGAGCCCTCCAGAGGCAGGCCCATAAAACCAGGCAGCAGTTTGTTGTATACTGAAGTATGGGTGCCAGAAGGTGCAAACAACATCTTTGCAGAAGGCTGCCATGTTCCAGCTCGCCTCTTAAGAGTGGATGCCTGGTGGCCAGAGAAAGAATGAATGCTTTCATTGGAGTCCAAGTGTGTATGTGCATTTTGTCTCTGATTCTGCCTGTGTAATGAACGCCTGGGGGAAATCAATATTCTATTACAAATTTGCCACAATCTGATATTGTTGAATTTGCATTTCATGGCTGTCAGAGCAAAAACTCTCAGCTCTCACTAACAATGTTTTATCAAATGGTGCCCATAACAAAGAACCTGTTTGTGGTTTATGGTGGGATTTCAGGGTCTTAAATTTTTAGTGTTATAGTAGTATTATATAGTATTAGCTTTCTTGCCGAGAGTTAGATGAAGAGATCAATATCACTGTCATGTATCATGTCAATTATGGAGCTAGAGCCCATACGCGTTTAGCTTAGCTAGCATAAAGACTGGTAGCAGGGGGAAGCAGCTTTCTTAACAAGAGGTAGATGAGAGTCCACACAACCCTGCGAGAAGGAGCCACATTGCCGGATTTGGTGTGAATGCAGCCGAAGCCAATCCTGTCTGTGTGTGTGTGTAGCTCGGTCAAAAAGACAGACCTTCAGCTCTTTATACATTCATGACACAGGCAGCGATGTAACCCCACCTCACACCCCGCCCAAAGGTTGACGCCCAGAAAAGGCAGAGGGAAGGATCTCTGCAGATATAGACACCGCCACACGCTTCTAGTGGGTCACAAATAAATTCTGATCATTAAAATTATGGCATTTTCAATTGAAATTGTTAATGCTGTTTTTTGGATAATAGAGACCCTGAATTCCCTTTAGTCCTTAGGCCTAATAATTTAATATTAAAGGTGTGTGATGGCGCTCTCTTTATGTTCCAGGATTTGACCAGGTCAAAACTTAAGATTTGCTTTTTGTCTTTGCTTTTAAGTCTCAAGTCCTCATTTTTGTGACTTAAGTCGGACTTGAATCCAAGTCCCCAATCTACATCTGTAATTAATCCTGATGCTAATCCTGATGCTTCAGGGGATATTAGTTTCTCATTAATTTGACTGAAAGAAAAGAACAGAGTAGTAATTTGCAATAGTTGCACCAATTAATTTAATCAGTCTTTCCATGTGTCTCGTGTGTGTGTGTGTGTGAGAGTGTGAGTTTCATACAGGATACTTCATACTCACTGGTATGTGTGTTCTACGTTAAAGGAATAGTATACACTTTAGGACCTTGTTCATTTAACAGTACAACTAACAGCTTGAACACAGCCGTCCAAGCCACGCCGGTTATGCAATAATAATAATAACATGATGTATGCATTTGCTCAGGGACATTTTATGTCATTATGCACTCATTAGTACTTCCCTGAGTGCTCTGCAGTGCGCTCCGGTGTTTTTCTCTGTGAAACTTTTTTCTGGATAGCAGTTTTATCCTCCATTTGAGGCTCATGATGGTGATGATAATAATCTGTTACCTTTTATGCAGATGCTGATATAATCTCGTTATATCCAGTCTGAAAGCCTTTGAACTCTTACTCTCTATAAAGGCTGTTTTTAAATTACGCAAATTAAAGTGAGTCATTATTTTTTGCGAGTACAGTGGCTTTTGACCCTGCATTTCCTGTGTATTTGCCGAGAACACAAAAAATGATTTCATTATCTATAATTCTATTGATTTTTTTTTTTGTTTAATCCATAAATAATTTTTTATAAAGAGTGAAAAATATCCATTACAATTTCCCAGAACCTAAGTTGATGTCTTCAGATTGGTTGTTTTGTTCAACCAACCGTCTAAAACCCAAAGATATTAAATTTGCATGATACAAAACTTGAGAAAATCAGCAAATCCTCACGTTTCTGAAGTTGGAACTAGTAAATATGTGGCACTTTTGCTTGATAAATGACTTAAATGATTCATTTTCTGTGGATCGTTTCAGTGCTACCCTAATGAATGATTTTTGTGCACAAAACATACAAACTACCCTGCATGTCATTTAATTTAACGTCAAATATCTCTGTGTTCATTCAGGTATTGAAAATCGGTCTTATCGGACACAGAAAACGGATCCTGGCCTCATTGGGGGATCGGCTACACGAAGACACCCCACAAAAACCTCCGCGGGCCATCTCCCTAAGGGTGAGTGAGTGTCAGTGAGCAGACAGTATTTTGTATGAACCATGAAAACCCTCAGCAATATGTAAACCAGACAGAGGAAGAAAGCACTAGTCCCTTCCCAGATGGCCGTGTATTTCTCTGAGGGAGCTACAGCCGGCCCACTGCTGTTGTTACCACCCAACTGATCTCTCAGGCAGGCACAAAATGGCCGACCTACTGCAGTTTCCTCCCTGCCGTTCTGTCCTGAATTCACAGGGAACTGGCTTTCCCTCTCCCACTGGGACTACGTTCTAATGTCCTTATAATAGTCTCTTGCTTTTTGTGCTGTTGAACCAAGGCAGGCCGTCTGTTTCCGAGAAAACGCTGAATGTGTCAACCTGGTGGATTCTGCTCCTTTCTGTATCTTTAAACAGACTAAACTGTCCACTGGGTCTCAACATGTCCATGTGAGGATTGCCTCAAAAAAAGTGAAAAAATTATCATTGGGGTTAAAAAATGTCTTGAAAATACAAGAATAAAACAGATTCAAGAAAAGAGGTGCCACTGGCTTGTAATTGAAGAAAAGCAAGATTATATGTGTGGCTCAATACAGGGTAAAATGATGTGTTTAAGTGGCATTTTCTTCCAGTGTGTGAGCAGAGGACTGTGTTTACTCAGTAATACAGTACAAGCAGTGGCAGTCGGACAAATGGTTGAATGAACAGAACGTGGCTCAACACGTCAGCTTCCACAGCCCAGAAAAAAATTAAGAAAATCATCAGAAAAAGCCTCTTCTACTGAGACTTTTCCTTTTATGTAATTAACTGAAAGTGAATAACCTCTCAGGAGAAATAGCTGACCTTCTAGTGTGTAAGACCATTACACCATTAAAAAATATAAAAGTTCTAATTCTTTTGGGAATTTTAGTCTCTGCTAAGCTTGGAAAACCTCTTAAATGAACATAATTTTCCACTTTAAGAATCCAGCCGATGCTTTCACTTAAAGTGACCCTGAGCACGCAAGGCTTCAGTGTTGTGCTTAGGGACACTCTGGTGGACCTGCTGAGACCTTCTAGTAACAGGACAGTGTCTTTGTCCCCGATTTTACAAAGCACTTTTAGACTGGTTATCAGCAGTATGGCAACACTGTGGCTGTAGAAAAATAAAATGTGACAGTGCACAGTCAATGCAATTGCCCTACTTATTGTACTTGCAGCAGTGACACAGCACATTATGAAATGATGAATGAACCCTCTCTTGCTTCCTTCCACCCCTCCAATCTCCCCCCACCCGTTCTGTTCCAGGAGCCCGGAGGGAACCACACTCCTCCCCAGCTCAGCCCGTCGGTGGGCCAGGCAGCGTATACGGCGGGAGTCCCAGGCGGATCTCTGGACGTGCAGCACCTCATCATGCAGGCGGACGCCCGGCGCAGGCAGCGCAGCAATGACAACTACTTCGAGGACGTGCCGCGATCCAAGCTGGAGCGACAGATGGCCCAAGTCAGCATGGTGAGGAAGGGAGGACAGATTGGAGGGATGAATGGAGGCAGGGAGGGGGAGAGAGAGATGGACTCAAGGAGAGTATTATGAATGGTCATAGTCAGATACAGTTGGCTGTCTGAATGCTTAAAGTGTTCTACATTTTTCTTATTGTCAACAAATCTTCTCTGCCATAGAGCTCCATTGTTGTCCAAATTATTAAAAACACATCAATGAGCCACACTGTTGCACTGGGTGACATGTTCCTTCATTACCATAAACACACACACTGTAGTTTATTTTGACTCAATCCCAAATACCATGCTGCTGCTGTAAATACTCACTAGAGCACTGAATGTGTATTAATCCCCCACTGAACATAGTCAACAAGTGCACTATTTTGTCCTGTTTGAGTAAAGTTTGCTAAAAAAAAAACAACAACAAAAAAACCTGCAGTGCCCAGCTGTTTTAGGAAATTACAGAGACTTTTAAAAAAATGAAACTATTTGTGAGATGTTTTTAAAGATTTATGTCCTCAGTGAGACCGATGAGTACCAGTCAGGGTAGGGAAGTCAGAAAGTTGGTTTTGGTCTTCTTGGGGATTGTTGACAATAAAAAATAAAAAAACTCCAGACTTATCCTTTAATACCAACATTTGTTCTTTTAAGTCTAAGAATAAAAATCAGATTTCAGTGATATTTCAAAGTTGTATCCTGTAATTTTACAAATTCAAAGCAATAATAAACTAATAAGATTTCAGGCAGTATCACAGTTCTAATCAGGACAGTGGAATACATCTTAATCATAAGTATCTCAGTAATTAAATGCTGGTCCCTAATAGCTACAAGATGCAAGCCAAAAGTGTTTTATCTGCCTGTTAATGTTGAAAATCCACCATTAATAATGTGCAGCAGACAGACTATCTGACACCGGCAGCCGTCTTTGCAGTTTAGAGCTCATATAAATTAGGGAAAATAAGGAAACATGAAATTTATGCCTGAAACTTTTTGCTGTAAAATGATAAAATATGCAAACAGCAATCAGGCATCATCTGCTGCTTTACGAAATAAATGTTTATCTCCAGCAGTCTGTCTCTAACATCAAAAGATGTAATACTTGTAGTTCCACACAAACAAAACGTACGTTTCAGAATAAGTCTCAACTTTCCAGCCAATTTTATTCTCATCCAAATGCAAAATTAGGACTTTCTGACTTCCAATCAGCAACAGCACAATGACACACACTTACACGTGTGCACGCATCTGAGGCAGCAGCTGTGTTTTGATTCAGTATGATTAGGGTCTTTTTGTGTCTCTGTGTGAATCACAGAGCTTATCAGTGCAGACTACCACACACTTATGGTTAGCCTGCTGAATCTCTTAAGTGTGTGTGCGTCACAGTGTGCATCCCCCTTTTTTAGAAACAATGCACTGAGGTGGCACTGATGAGTCAGCTTTGCCAGAGTAGAAGAATAACTATTAGAGAAAAGAGGAAATATCTTTATTCTCTGTTTCATTACCCCTCTTCTCTGCTTGTCGCCATAGATCTATGATTGGTTACCTCACAAATGTTTCTCCCTCTTTTTTAGAAAACAAAACCCAAGAGAACAAGTGCAACATCTGACTTCTTTCTAGACACATTTTTTGGTCCTTAAGGTAGCACATAAAAAACTTTTAGTAACTGAAGATTTCCAGCTGAGTCCGTCAGCGTGTGGGGAAAACGGGTGTAATATTGTTAAGCTGGTGGAGTTCAGCATAGATTATGCCACTGCCTTTTTCTAAAGGTTTATCCCCAGGCTGTTTATCCAACATCTTTGCATCTGATTATAAGATCTCACCTCCACGGTGAATCACCAACTTTCTGACGGGAATTACACACACAAGCAATCAGATATGGATAGACACATAAACATAGTCTTTGGCACATCCTGTATTTCTCCTCATGCAAGAAAATCATCTGGTTTCATTTACCAAAGAATGAAAGACCATAAAACAAGTTCTGTTATCCACAGACATTTGAGAAGTATGCAGATAGGATTTAGGTATTTCCTTTGTGTAAAAGGTGAAAGCTCACTGGTTGAAAAAGCAGTGACCAGCAGCAAAGACTCTTAAACTGAGCTGAAGAATTGGAACATGTAGAAGCCGAGCATATTTCATCCAATTTTAATTTCCTCTTGGATGTTCTCTGAAGCGTGTCCCTTTGAAGGCATGTTCAGCCAGGAAAGCTGTTACATTATGAATTTACACGCATATATCAGGCCAAAGAGTTGTTAACATGGGATACACAGCACAGGCCTTGATGTCATACCCCATCTTGTAATCTTGTGTGATCCTGTTTGTGCCCTGATGTGCGATTGGTTATCGTTTCAGGCAGGCGAGTGGTGCGAGCCCATCACGTTGCGTCCGCCCAACGAGGCCACCTCGTCCACTCCGGTGCAGTACTGGCAGCATCACCCCGAGAAGCTCATCTTTCAGTCCTGTGACTACGAAGCCTATGTGAGTCCTACCCCTTCACTTCACTCTTGTATCTGTGTGCATTCACAGTTCAAATATGTGTATTTGCACGTAGGGCTGCAACTAGCGATTATTTTCATTACCAGTTAATCTGTGGATGAGTTTCTTGATAACTGATTGATTTTTTTGGTCTATAAAATGTCAGAAAATAGTGAAAAATGCCCAAAACCCAAAACTTTCTGTTGATTGACTGACTAATCAGTACACACACCTAAGGTAATAATATTAAACATCAAAGACCCTCAACTTCACCTTTCAGTCAATACTGCACTCAGTTATTCTCAGCACTTTGGTAAATTTAGACCTTTGTCAGTTACATAAAGGATGTTATATATCCACGTTACCACGGATACAGCCCTGCACTTCTGATTGGTTATATAGTCAGCATCCAGGCTGGAATGATTACTTACTTGAAGCAGGTAAAAGAGATGGCACTGGCTCCCAGAAACAAAGACAGGGAATATAATTGGGTCTCAGAAATGCATGTTCTGATTGGTTCGGAGGCACTGTGGTGAAGACATGGAGTAGATGTGAGCAAGATGATTAAGTAAGAGAGAGCGGGAGAAGGAGAGGAAAAATATAGTTGGAGAGAGACTGAAAATTCAAGTTTGAGCAAATATGATGGGGAAAAGAGAAATCAAATGTGATGCTAAAATCAAATATGAATGAAAGCAAGAAAAGATGATAGAGACAGCCAATAAGATAAGTATCCCAAGTCTTCCCGCAGTCAAAAATCTCCCCTTTTTCATTTTCTCACCTCTGAAGATTGATGGCTACAGTGTGGACCATTAGGCTTCTGACAGATGTACAACTACACAGCCAATATGTTTTGGGAGGATGGTGGGGCACGCAAAACGGGTGGGCCACTGGGGGAAAATATGGAGGTGCTTTCATGTAGCCGTTTATGACAACATCTCTAATGCTCGCTGTCCCAGGACAACGGGCTCCAGAAAGCTCAGAAAGTGAGATAAATGAGTGGGAGCCACAACAGAGGGGGAGGCAGAGCGCTCAGTATGAATATTGGCAAGCTGGAGGGAGATGGAGAGTGAATAAGAATACATTAGATGGATAAGAGTGATGAGAGGGAGAGAGGAAAGAGAGGAGTGTATTGTGTTTGTGTTAATAGAGGAAGGGGATGGCCAAAAGGACAGAATAAAGGATGCATCAGCACTCTTCTCATTTTCATCTCAGGCTCAAAATAAACAAAACCCTCTCCTCCACTTTCAGCACCACCTCAGATGACAACTTTATTATGTCAGCATTACAACCAGAGCTCAAAAATATTATCTGAAGTTATTACAAATCCATTTCCAGTAAAACCCTGCAGACATTCTAACATCATTACCACACTCTACACCATTAACAGTCAATGTTATCTCAACATTGGGCTCTTTTATATTAATCTAAAAACTTCTGTAGATACATCGAATATACAAAATATTATGGAATTTTATCTGGAACTAATAAAAGGCTTGTGTGTGTACGCCAAGAATTACTGCCACAGAGACATGGTAGACAAGACAGCAGCTGGTCTTGTGTGCAACTGTAATACAATTCTTAGGATAACTGCCAGCAACCCTGCCATAACAGCGATTTAAGATTGTTCGCTTGAGTCAAGACAAAGATTAACATGCCCAAATGACCTCCTTCTGATCCGCCAAGGACCAGTCCAGACTCCCCAACTGAAAATATGACTCACAGTCACAGTCTGTGCTACATAAAAAGTAACTTAGGACGCAAAGCAATTTGCCCAAAAGGTTGTTTTGCCTCCATAATCAAATGTATCCCCAATCAAATGTTAGATAAATCCTCTGAGGTAGATACTCAGGATTTATACTCAATACTTTGGTCCTTGATTTTGGAGTCGTTTACTGTAGAGTCAAACATATGAGATAAAAGAAGCTGTAAATATTTCTCCACTAATCCACTAAAAGCCTTGTTAGGGTCCCACTTTAAGAAATAAGGCCTCTACCATGAGCAGGAAGGGCTCTGCGAGGTGGTGAATGTCACACCCATTAAGTGCTCTAATGTCGACATAAACATTGTCCCTGTAAAACACTGTCACCATTAGTAGCCTCTTTATTAAATCAGATACTACGTGTGCAGAATGTCTGACCACAAAGTCGCGTCCAGAGAGAGGGATCTGCCAGACTCTGGCGTTAATGTCCCTCCAGGAGCCTCTCAAGGTGGATGTAATCACTGCTGTGTGTCTGTGGGCATTTAATCAAACTCCATGTTAGTACAGCTGAATGTAAACACACCATCCATAAATTACTCGAAATATCAGAAATAATGGAGTTTACTGTATTTGTCACAGAGAATTACACTCCATAATACTATAAATTAAATAAATACACAAATTTTATTTATTTCATCAAGACAATAAAGAAAAAAAACACAAAGACAATAAAAATAATTCAGCTATATTGAAAAGCAGTTTCAAAAGCCACTGTCTTCATCATTTTTTTGAAGGAAGGCTGGTGTTCATGTTATGTTAGACTTTGGACAAAGGCTCCAACTCCATGTCCTCCACATCATTGACTCTGTTTAAAGTCCAGGGTGAGCTGGTTGGTTATCAAGACCTGGCCAGGTTCCCTTTGTAAACTGGACAGGTATGGTAAGGAAGGAAGTATTTTGGTGTTAAGTGGTCAGTAATGACTGATTGGTCCATCCTGGACAGGAGCGGTGCTGGTGGAGACGTTGGTGTCCTCCTCAGCATCATTGAGGGCAGCAGTCAGCAGCAGGATGGTCTGTTCATCTGAGAGGGGAACATAGGAAAAGCTTTAGTTTAAATTTGAGCATTAATCTTAATTTGCTAACAAAGCAATCACAGCTGAATGAAAGCCCTATTATTTCAACCACTGCAACAAACCACTGTTTGCATTTATCGTGCAAAAATGCCAAACATTTCCTTGTTCAAGCTTCTTAAATGTGTACCAAACTTTGGGATGTCCACTAGAATTGAAAATAACGCTTGGCTGCACAGCATGAGTTTATAAAGACTGACCCCCCGGAGTGTCTGACAGAGATTAGGAGGTTAATATGTTTACATATTAAGTTTTGTATACAGCCATAAGCAGACACGCACATACTTCTATATTCCCTGGTGTATTCACTAAGCATATGTTTGTGTGTTTCTTTTCCACAGTACCTGGGCTCCATGCTGGTGAAGGAGCTGAGAGGGACAGAGTCCACACAAGACGCTTGTTCCAAAATGAGGGTAAAGCATAGTCTAACACACTTTACTTCTGCTATTGCTAGGAAAGATCCAACCAACATTATTAACATCAATTGCTGATCTGGGAACACAGCCACATTGCTGAAAAGAAGTCTGAAAGAAGCTCTGAAAATAGGACCCAAGTTGTAGTAAATTGAAAATGAATGCATGGTGCTGTACTTGTATAAAGGTTATTATAAAGGTTTTCTCCAAAAAAAAAACCTTACTGGACCTTTAAATCTGGGACACCGTCTCATAGTCTCAGTGCCCTCACACTCACACTAGAACTTAAACAAACTTAAAATATCATGGCGCTGGATTAAGTGTATTGAGGGATTTATTTTTAATATCCTTGCCTGGGCGGCTCAATACCTCTTTTACTGCAAATCACCTTATCTCTTCCTCTCACTTTGTGTCGTTCTGCTGCTCACTCTCTTTTTCCTTCCTCATCTATTTCTCACTGCTGTTATCTGTCTCCTGCTATCATGTCTTTTCCTCATGCTCACTTGCTCTCTCCATATTTTACTGTAACACTGACTCCCTCTCTCCTCTGGCCCTCAGTTCATATCTCTCACTTTCATCCTGAGCTGCTGCAGTGTGAAGATAAATATTAATATTCATGAGCAAAGCTTTTCAGTTCCTCTCCCCTCCTCTCTCTTTTCTTCTGTCTATATTTATGTTGCCACATCAGAGGGCATCTTTCTTTCTTCTACTTCTCTCCTTCCTTAGTTTGACACACCTTTGCTGCACACCATAGTCGTAATTAAGAGTAATGAGACGCACATCATATCATTCTGGCTTTCATTACTGCATGAACATACCTTCCTTATCTACCCACTCGCCCCTGTTCCCAGCATCCCTCCTTTCATCTGTCCCTCCATCCTTCCACTGTGGAGGTAGATGTGGATGTTTAAATCATAACTTCACAGCCTCTAGCTGGGTATCTGCCAGCGAAGCCAGGAAGCGCTGCCTTTGTCAGCTTTTCAGCACTACCTGATCCCGACAAGGCCGAACCGCAGCAGCGACACACTGCGAGTAGGAAGGAAAGAATCAGAACAAAGAAAAGAAACATGGACAAGATATGGAAAGGATAGCAGCAGGTAGATTCGACAAGGGGGAGAAAGGAGGGACGGAGTGTGATAGAAATATGGATACTGAGCGAAGAATTTGACAAACAATGAAAGACAAAAAGTGATACAGAAAAAGCGGGAAAGGAACTCATCTCACGTCGATTTATTTAAATATATTAAAGCATTTGGCAGGTAAAATGACAGCATGGAGTGTGACACTGACAATGCTGAAAATCAAACGATTCTCCACAGCACCTCACTGCATAATGAGTTTTAAAGTGTCATAAATATGTAACTAAAACTAAGGAGGAGAGCTATACAGTACGAGCCTAATGTGGCTTTAAAGCAAATAGATTTATTGGAGTTGCAGCATTGCAATCGATTGGCTTTACAAATGTAATTCGGAAGCTGTTGTGTTTTTATGAGGCTCCTGACAACAACCCCTTGACCTTTGGAGATGATTTGAATTGACTTTGGTAATCAAGGAGGAAGTCATCAAAAGACTGTTCGATTAGCTCATTTACCTCATGCTTTCTTGATTTATTCAACTTGCTTGTAGACCCAGGAACAGATTCCCAGACATGGCGAGATTTCTACCAGCTGAAATTCATTAATCTGGGACTAATTATAATTTTCAACTGTGGAGTGTTAAAAGTTCAATACTGCAACTGATTCCTGTGCACTCCTTGGCTATTATGTATGTATGTATAATAATAATAATAATAATAGTATGCCTCAAAAGTCATTGCTGCCTCTCTCCTCTTTTTTGTTTTTCCCTTTTGTTTTTTTGTGTACTCCAAGAAGTCGACAGAACAGATGAAGAAAGTGCCGACCATCGTACTCTCTGTGTCCTACAAAGGAGTGAAGTTCATAGACGCCACAAATAAGGTATCACTCACAGCTCACGTCCTGTGATGCCTACTGTAAATAACACATGAAAGGTCAGGTTTCTAACATGAGTGACATTCAGAAATGGCCAGCATAGCAGCACTGATGTCTGCTTTTGCTGCAGTCTGACTCATTTAAAACTATATGGTGTAAAAATCAATAAGATGTAAAAGAGGGCAAAACACCAACAGGCAATAATCAGTATGAAACAGATGAGCTGAATGTTGAGACAAATCAATAACAACCTACTCAGTGCATTTAATCCTTAATAGAATGTTTAAAAAAAGCTCATAAATTGTTTTTTGAGGTTTTAATGTTATAAAAAAAAACGTAATATCACACAGTTTATCATCATCTCATTTCTTTTCCATCCAGAGTGACATTTGAGTGAAGGCCAGTGTGTGACAGCATGTCCAACTTACACAGAAAAAGTGTTTAGAGCATTTCAGACCTGGCTAATTATTTCACACTAAGGAGTCAATTATTCCTATTCCTATTCGGTAAATGATTCCCATACTTACTTGTGAAAAACAGCATAATCTAATCCACATCAGGTGGGTAAAAAATGTGTCACAATGAGAAACAATTTTAAGATGAATATAAGCAGCTTGCTTGCAAAAAGGTATTTATTTAAGCCTCTGTTATGCACAAAAGCACACAGCAGAAGATGAGCAGAATCTGCAGATAGTCTTAGGCAGCACTGCACAGAGCAGACTCAAGTGTCTCAGACTCATGTGCTGTGTTTGTCTTTGCCAAAACAGTTTAACGTTAATCAGACATACCTTTCTCTTCTGCCGCTAACATGGCCATCAGGCAATCATAACTCATTTTACATCGCCTGCTCAGAGACATGCCCCAGTATGTTCCTGATATACAGCAGCCAACCAGCAAGCTCTACATCTCAGTTTTCTCAGATCCTTCTGTAACTTACATACCGAATAGAGAATGAGACAAGGGAAGAAATAATAATAATAATAAGGGTAATATATCAATTAAGGGGATAAGGCACACTAAAAAAGGAAATCAAAAGGGGGCAGTGGCTTTACCTGCATTCACCTCTCCTGGACATTTTGTGAAAGTGCTAAATCTCCTCTATTCTCTCTCCTTATCTGCTGTTCCAGTGTACAAAAAACAAAAACTAGAGAGAGTGGATTTCTCACTCACCTTACAAAAACAATCAATACGCCGATAGCTTTTTATAGAATCAAATACAAGATATGATATCCATGTCCACAATGACAAAAATATGTTTTCCTGACTAAAACTTTCTTTTGGGGGTTTGATGTTCTATAATTCACAGCACTGTGATGTGCATTAATTAACACAAAGTCTGGGTGTTCTTCAGTGACTCCAGAAAACTCTCAAACCAACATTGTGCTATAGTGATTATGGTTTTGGGATGTGTGAAATGAGATGAATAATAAATCTGATTTGTTTTTCCATGAAGTGGCTCACTGGAGATAATCAACAATCTCTCTCTGCACCTCTTTATCTTTCTCTCTCTGCAGAACATCATTGCAGAACATGAGATTCGTAACATCTCGTGTGCGGCTCAGGATCCAGAGGATCTGTCTACATTTGCCTACATCACCAAAGACCTCAAGTCCAGTCACCACTACTGCCACGTCTTCACTGCTTTTGATGTGGTCAGTACTGACACTGTGTCTGTGTTTTTATAAGCAAATATCATATTCATAGTGCCTATAATATCACATTGTATTCTCACGTCCGTTTGCCTTTACCCTCTTGTCAGAACTTGGCATATGAGATCATCCTGACACTGGGCCAGGCCTTCGAGGTGGCCTACCAGCTGGCCCTGCAGGCCAGGAAGAGCGGCCACGGATCTTCCACACTGCCTGAGAGCTTTGACAGCAAGCCCAGCAAACCTGTCCCCAAACCTCGTGTCAACATCCGCAAATCTGTAAGCATGGCTGCAGCACAGCCACACTACTGTTTGAAGGGAAAATCCATCCTAAACTGAAATTCACATCAGCAACTCAAGTTGTTTTTGATGGTCTGGATTTAAAGAATATGGGTGAAAATGAACTGTTGTGCCTTTTGAAAGTTCCTTCAGAGTAGTTGATAACATTTCTATGAACTGGATCCTCTACATCTTACAGCTTTTTCATGACAAACTTAAGGTTTAGAGGTTCTCTCCAAAATGAATATGCAGTACAGGATTGTGTTTTAAGATGGATTTTCACTTTAACTTCTGATATCACCTTTCAACTCTTGAACAAAAATTTAGCTGTTATTTATCTGCTTATAATCAAATCTAACCAGCATCCCATCAACTCTGTCCCATTTACACTGGAATCTGTCCACAATCTCCATCCCTCTGCTCAATTACATCTTTTCCAACTCTGTTTGGTTTACTGGGATTACCCCAGAACGCTTGTGTTTTGTGTGTGTGAGAGTCTTGGCCCAGCGGACAGTGTAGAGCTGTAGGTGGTTATTTGATCTGTTAAGCGTCCATTCGGTCTTGTTGTCCCTGCAGTCTCTTACACACTGGGCTGATTGATGAGGCCTGTTTGCATAGGGCCCCGGGGGAGGCTCGCCCTCACTGTGTGTGTGTGTGTGTGTGTGTGTATAAGAAGATAAAGAATCCTCATGTGGAAGACTCCTACATACTGCAGCCTTGCATGGAGAATTAATTTAATGACATTTCAGTCCATGAGGTCTTGCAGTAGTGTGCAGGGGTTTCTGATGTGTCTGAGCAATACACAAACTGTATATGTGTATATATAATATAATATAGAGTCTACAGACCAACCTGCTTTTGTTTATGGTGTTTTTTGTGTATTTGATGTTAGTTCATTAGCAGAATCCTTGAAAGCTGAAGTATAAGCGTCACTGTTCAGGTTATTAGGTTTGATAAAATCCGAGGAGATTACGATGTAAAGCAATTTTACTACATTTTAGCACTAAGTAGTATTTCAGGAAAGTTTGCTGATTATCGTGATAATACCATTTTCCCCCACAATCGTAGTAGCATGAAAATTTGATACCGGCACATCTGTGACCTCAGCACTTCATACGTTACTCAGTAATTCAGTCACACAGCCTTCCCTATCAAACCTTTGAGGAAAAATCTGAACATAATTTTTATCCTATTATTCAGAAGCAGTTTGCGTCCTAAGTGTAATTTTCATGATTTCACAGATATCTACCGTCTACTGGTAGAATGCTGAAATCCAATATTTCCACAGATTCCCCCCATTTGAAAAGTCAAATATTCAGCCCAAACTGGCAACTCAGTCAAATTGGATATAAAACTTTTTCAATGCCTTACTTTGAGAAATAAACGCTTTTTTCTAGAAACCCACTTTTCTTCAAATGTAACAAAAGACGCCACAAACAGTTCTCAAATGGTAAATGTCCAAACACCAGCATCCGCACAAGAACTTTGCCTAAAAATGGCCCTAAATTGGCTTCATTTTGAATTAATTCGGCGCTATCTGATCAAAGAATAAATTAATAAGATTAATACACGATACAAACACTGCTCTATCTCGCTACTAGTGGTCAAAAACGCTACAGCGTCCCTTTAACAGTTTTCTAATCTCAGTCGGTACCAATAAAGTATTGCCGTTTGAAACCCAGCCCTGGCTTTGTGATGTCAGATACTTGTGTCCCACATTCTATCATGAACTTGTGTGTGTATGTGCAAACATGTGTGGCCTTTCTTCATGCCTCCTCCAACCACAGCGTCACAAAGTCTAACTGCAAACCTGTCAACCTCCAGTTAACCCCCGACAGAGCTTTAAAATAGTCACGCTAACCAACTCCGCACACACACGACGCGTCGGCTGGCACGGCAGCACGTGTGTGTCTAAAGGCCCCGGTATAGAGTTACAGTGGCTGCTATATCAGTGTGCTTAGACCAAATTTAAGGCCATTTACATACTGTGAGTCATGGAAGAACGAGATGGTGATGGAGGAGAATCGGTGGCCCCGGAGGAATGGTCTCACTTTCTAAAGTTAGAGCGAGATGTGAGACAGTGAGGAAAGACAGAGTGAGAGAAAAGATAGAAAACAAGCACATGCAGTATTTGTGTGTTCGCTCTCCTCCTGTGTGTGTGGTCCTGTGCCTACAGAGATGATGGACGATGGCATGTGTACACACAATCTGCTGACTCGGCGACTGTTACATTAACCATTAATTGCCTTTTTCCAGCCTGTGTTTATGTGTGCGTGGTGTAGTTAATGGCTTGTGGTGTGAAGCAGGGCAAAGATACCGCAGGATTCACTTAATATTCCTGCCACCTGCCAGCCATAATCTCCATCCTGCAGCACCTCTCAAGCCCTTGTGCTTTAAAATAGTGTTGCTTTGTTTCTCTGCCCACAAAGTATCTGTTTCTCCACACCCTCCTATTTTCATTTTTATGCCGTGTA
The DNA here is from genome assembly GCF_020085105.1 of Siniperca chuatsi. Lineage (NCBI taxonomy): Eukaryota > Metazoa > Chordata > Actinopteri > Centrarchiformes > Sinipercidae > Siniperca > Siniperca chuatsi. Next base: position 8,023,283 of record NC_058064.1, read on the forward strand.
TGTGTTACGTGAGCATATCTGCTTGTAACTCTCCCTCAACATCCACTTAACCTGGCCTTATAAGTGTGAGCGTGTCTGACATGACTGTCTTTGATCAGCATCGGCATGTTGGGATTGAAACACGTGATCCTAACCCTATATGATTGAGTTGTACAACCTTATGTTTCTGAAAAGGAGTGAAAAAGCCTTCTGGTGAAATGAAAATAGCTGGTTTCCAAGCAGCAGCTGGTTTATTGGTGGTGTAGGAGCCTTGAATTTACACATTATTTAACTAAAATGTAACCTTACAAGCTATCTCACCTCATTTGCAGAATTTTTCACGACTTCAAATACGAATCTGTCTTGTGAAGATGCTTTTGCAGAGTGAGGTTTTGTGCAGTTGCTGTGTCATTCATGCCATGCAGGAGTTGCTATATAAATGTGGTGTAACATGGCCTACTCTTGCTTTAGTTTTGTAATGCTGCTGTCCCACGCTGTTGCCAGGGCGATAACTTTGCTGCCATGTTGTTGCCATGGTTTTGCCTTGGTTTTGGAGTGTTGTTCCCTTTCCTTGTTGCCATGCAGCTGCTCTGTCATCGCTGTGGTTTTGCCTTGCTGCTGTGTTGTTTTCGGTGTTGGTGTTGCTGAGCAGGCCCACTTTGACCTATGTATGACCTCTGCCCCTGTAGGTCATCATGTCCCCCTCCAGCCGCTGGTCACTGGGCCACATTTACACCCCTCACCGGCCTCCTCTCCACCCTCCTCTTCCTCCCCCTCGACTCTTCCATCTTCCTCACAAAGCTCAGTCACAGGTCCTCCACGCTTTTCCTTCTCTTATCCTTTATTTCCACATGATTTTCTTTTAGTAGAGGAGAAAGCGGCGTCTGTAAGTGCTTCCATTTTATTCTGTCGCTTTTATTCAACTGACTCTGCATCCTTGTATGTTCTGTTTGCAGTGAGTGTTTGTATCTTATTCTTCAGTTACTACCTCTATCTCCATATCAACAGTTAGTAGCATTGCAGATGTGTCACTTGAGCCAGTCTTGCAATGCCAACCCATTTAATTTCTTTACAGCTAACAGAGCCGAATGCAGACCGACTTTAGTGCCTCAGTCAGTTTTTATGTGCCCCACTGCACCGATTCAACCCCTCCTTAAAGATGCACATTTTAGATGGTAAATGTATAAATAAAAAGTGTTCAAAGCAATAACCACTACTTTAAAATGAGCTAAATGTAACACTTAAATCCATTAAAACCTTCATCAAATACTTGGAATGAGCTTTTACACTTTGAGTGTTTTCCCCTCTGATCCACACTTTTTCTCCCTCATCTTCATCTTGCACACAAGGCAGTTGAATTTTTAAAGGGTCATTAAAAGAAGACTGCACTACCAGAGCGTACACAGTCTGCCAAGAAATGATTCAAATGTGCTAAGTGCAATAGACTCCCATTGCACACAGCATGTTTTGCATCAGCTTGGATAACTGGGTTGCTGTCCTGTTAAAGGTTTGCAGAGCTAAATCACACACTGGATGTCCCTGCTCATGTTCTGACCCTTCTGCAGAAAATCAAGAGGGTATTGATATAAAACTTAATTTGAAGGCAGGCATAGTTCATTCAGTGGCTTCATGTGTGGCTGATGAATTTGAGATTGATCCTGGTGATGTTCTGAACGAGTTCTTCACTAAGCATGATGGTGGTGTCTTTAATCCTGTAACCCGATAACAAGATTATAAAGTCTTGCTGTGGTTGTGTGAGAGCGGGAGGATAGAGAGTTGATTAATATTATAGTTTCCATATTGTTGCTGTAGCAGTGTGTTGAGAGAAGATAAGAGAAACATGGCTCTGTTAGTGAACTGCACATGTAGATATCTAATGCGTTTTATAAAATGTTAAACTATATATATATATATATATATATATATATATATATATATATATATATATATATATATATATATATATATATATATATGCATTAGACAGAGAGTGCAAGGACAAATTTAATTCTTCTGTCAAAACTGCAGTTCTCACAGTCAAGTCTCCCCTCCCCCCAAATCATCTGAAAATAAACCAATAGATTGGAGAAAAAAAACACCCTCAGCAACAAAACCCAGCCACCTGATTGGTTGCTGTAGGGTTATTTTTGAAAGCAATGTAGATTGTTTGGTTTGTTTCTCAGCTTTGAAGCCACAATAGCTTTACAGTGGCAGCAGAAGACAAAGTCCACAGCTCTCGGACAATCGAAACTGCTAGGATGTACAGGACCAGCTGGATCCTGCATTTAGAAACGTGTATTTATATGGAAAACTAAAAAGAAATTCTTTGTTTGTTTTTTGTCATGCTGTGACCTTTGGTTCATGATCTGTTCTGCTTTCTCATCTACCCCTCACATTTGACTTATTATTTTCCATTACTCCATAAACAGCACATTCTACATCTCATTCATTCTACCGTCTAACTCTGTTTTCACTGACTTAATCAGCATGAAATTGGATCAGAAAATGGCCCCTACAGTGTGCAAAATGTATCATGATGAATTGTCTGGTTTGAAGACATGCATCCTAAAGTACAAAATCAATACAATGTGTAGTATTTTCAAAATTGAGAATATCAGGTCATTGAAATTAATTTGGTTCTTTTTCCACCTTCTCTGCTTCCTCTCCTTTTCCATCTCTTTCTGTCAGATGGAGCAGCCGTCCATGGACCAGAAGGGCCACGCCAACGTGCCGTGGATTGTGGAGCCGGGTCAGGAGGCCAAGAGAGGAGTCAACACCAAGTACGAGACCACTATTTTCTAACATACACCCGCCTTGTCCACTCCTGTGTGTGTGTGTGCCTTTCAGAGGTTGCCCTGTACTGGGTCCCCGCCCCGGAGTTGGGCACAAGCGACGCACGCCGCCGCGTCACCTCACCGGCTGAAAAATAAAAAACAAAACATCCCGCCCCGCCCCTGTTAGCAGAGCCTGTCCACTGCATGATGACGTTTGGCGCTGCGCTGTCTCTCTCTTCTTTCTCCTTGTCTCTTCTTCTCTCTTTCGTTTTGCTCTCCCCCTCTTTGGCCCAGGCCCCCTCCTCCTGCCTGCAGGGCTGGCGCATGAACTTTGAACCCAGAGCTGTGGTGCACTTCTGTCTCCACCTGTAGGGGAAATGGTCAGCTCCGTTTTTCCACTTCCTGTTTGTCGGTCAGTCAACCAGTCGGTTGTTCTGCTTCCAGCTTCTTGTTTTTTTTTCTTCCTGTTGATGGGTGCAACCGTTTGGCTTCGTCTCTCTCTCCTCCTTTTTTCTCCTCTGACTGCCTCCATCCCTCGCTTTTCTCTATATTTCAGCCCCTTTGTCCAACTGCCCCTGACAATTTGAATGAGATTTGTAACCAGAATACTGCTAAGTGCTGTGACAGTGTTTTAGCTGTCTTAAGCCCAGTGTTGGAGCTGACAATGAGGAGGGCTGTTGTCAAAACATGACAACTGGAGGAAAGTTCAGACTTTTTAGACCTTTTTTAATCAAAGAGGAGAGCTGAATTACAGGAGAGGTGATGTAGCACAGTCTAACTTTGACTCAAACTGGTTCATCCAGCAGGCTACTAGAATGTATTTGAACTTTTTGATTCTTTCGATCAAATCATTTTAAAGTACTAACAAACTTGTGAATTTCTTTGACAAACAACTTTAAACTTGACCTGTGAGACAGGAAGAAGTAGGTGTTTTCTTTTTTGCTTTTATAGAACCATGTTCAGCACACGTGTGTATATGTTCAGGGTTATTTTAACCACATGGATTTTTCCCTGGCCATAAACCTTATATTATTTGGGGGGTAAAAATCTTGTATGTAAAAGGTTTAGCATGTGGCTTGTGAGACGCATGGTGGCCATTTTGGATTTGCTGAGCAGGGGGGCCGGTGGAGAGGCGGGGTGTGAGGGCTGTCTCGATAAGTGATGTCATCTCATTTGCAGGGCAATGCCGGACGCTCATGTCTATTACTGTGGAATGCAAAGAATGTAGCCAGCCCTAAACATGGACCTTGTCACACATACAATGCAAAATGGACTACAAAGGACCCTCTTGCTCACTTTTCAAAGGACTACAAAATTTTAACATCCTTCATGTACATGATGCTTGACACAGTACAACATACAACAGACACCTATTCTCACACACACAAACAGGACTGCATCTTGACAGACAACGGTCTGCTCTGAATGTACACTTATTTGAAAGCAGCCTCAACGTTCTGCAACTACAGCAGGATCTGTTTTACGTGCCCAACTGGGAGGCATGACCTGTGAACTGTTGGGCTGTCACAGGGTCTCCATGGAGACTGAGTATGGTTACAGGGCATCTGTTGGTAACAGACAATGGGCTCACTAAAGGCACCACTGGGCATGTGTTGGAATGGGCATGGGTGTGAGGACGTCTGGCTGGCTCTTTTATTTTATTTTTTTCTTCAAAGTCAGAAAATAATAGAGATATATGCACAAGCGTGTAAATGTGATTGGACTAGCTGCAACACGCTCAAGATGCAACAGGTATGTCATCGTAACGGATGATGAACCTATGTGAACAAAACAGCATCTAGCGTTTAAAAAAAAAGTATTCTATTCGTATTGCCCGACCTTTTAATGTTTAATATGGGAGGTATTATATTACCATGATGATTATTCTTGTGCAATTCTTGTCTACTGTTGTCTTAATGTTACATTATTTTTCTATATCATGAGATGGAAACCTTGGGCTAAAGAATGATGGCCATCCTTTAAAAAAATCTGAAACTAGATGATCGTATTGTACGCACGAGTGAATGTTGCAGGTGGCTAGCTAACTCTTGTCAGGTCAAATCCTCCATCATTTCTCATGGGGCTCTACTCTTATCTAGCAGATGTACTATTTTAAACGCAGTATTACTGTATTATTTGGATGAAACATTATCCAATTACAAAATGTACATAGATATTTTGCCAACTCATTGTTCATACATGTAATGTAAAAGAGAAAAGAATAAAGGATTTGCAGTACATGGCACTGGAAACAAGGTACCAAAATAAAGGTTGGAAATTAAAAAAAGTGGCAAATTGTATTTTGAGTGAAAACTGAAATGGGTTATTTGGTGACATCACTGCTGACCAACTTATGTACATAGGCTTGGGCTTCCAGCACACTGATTTTTGTAATTTTGGCCATTATTTATATCCTTGTAAAGCACATGGAATAAAATGACTTGTAAAACCATCATTTATCCTTGGGATAAAGTTGTCATCAGTTTTTTCCTTTTTCTCAACCACTACATTAAAATGTTTGACTATCATCTTTTAGAGAATCTGAGCAATTTTGAGAAGATAATTATATTTATCTGTCGTGTTTTTGTAGGTTTGGCCATCATGTTTTATCAGTTATGATAAAATCGTACTTGCCAAAGTAATTGCAGAAGTCTGGGAACACGACAACTTCAGTACAAACAGGGCAAGAAAACAGTCAGATAATCAGACAGGTTGTAAACAAGCCAAAAGTTTAGAAACATTATCCAAAAGTGAGCCCACCCGAAATGTTGGTACTAGTCTCTTATTGAGCATGAAAACTGGGTGCACGCGCAAGTACAGTAGATCAAGGTTGGACCTGGAAGTCTGTCTGGAAACTGTGATAGGTGTTTATAAGGGACAGGTCATAAATTCACTGTTCACCGTCAACATGATTGCTTGTTTTTCTTGCCCCATCTCACTTCTTTTTAGCAATGTTGCTGCATTCCCACATGTCAGCAACTAACTTGTTGTGCAATTATATTCCAATAAAATGGCCTTAAGCGGTATATCTTTTGAATAGTGTTTGGTCACAATTTTGTTCCGATCTTGGGGAAACAGGTGTGCAGATAATTCTATAAAATCTCATGTCAACTACAAGCCAAAAAATTATGATTGCAATTCAAGCCATCTAATATCAAAGTAACGTTACATACTGTACAATAGTGTATGTAAGGTAGTCACATACCTCATGTTGGATCTAGTGCCAGGCTGTGATGGCAGTGAATTCAGAGCTCGCCCTCCCTCGCTCCTCCAGCCCCAGCACTTTAACATTGTTACAGAGACAGGACAGTTATTCATCTTCTCCAGAATTCAAATCATTAAGAATCTAACAAAGAATTGTTTTATACTAATTGATAAACTAAATAGTTTTATGTATTGACTATGAAGTATATCTTGTTGAATAAATTCTCGCAATTACGGATAGCTTTCAGATAGTTTTTTGGCATTCTGCCTGGTTAATAAATCAATAGGATATTGATTTCCCTCCACTGAAGTTGTTTTTGCCATGTGGGTGATTCACACCTTCAGGTTGTGAAATCCATTAGTGACACACAAACAAAAGTGTAAATTCTTTTTAGGGAAGGTTGTTTAAGCTTGCTTTTACTCTTCTTTAAAAACCGCATATGTTCTCTGTCCATAATGAAAATACACTGATCACAGCCATTCCACTGCAATTATTTGATTGATTTTGATCCAAAGTTTTGCTGTTATAATGCTAGTGTGACCAAGCCTTTGGGCACTCTACACGTGACTGGCAGTATGCCAACAGCAGTGTACAGTGTAGCGTATGTTTGCATCTCTAACGAGCCAGGTAGCAGGCAAGTACAGGGAAATTTGAACACCAAAACATAGATTCAAGACAGTTTATGTATTTAGTTTTGTACTTGCAGGGTGCGCCTCGGTAGCTCACCTGGAAGAGCGCGTATCACGTATCAAGGCCTTACCGCAGCCGCCCGGGCCCTTTGCTGCATATCATCCCCTCTCTCTCTCTCCGCTGCCTTTCCTGTCTCTCTCTACTATCGCTATTAAATAAAGCAGAAATGTTTTAATGTTTAAAAAAAAAAAACGCACTTGCAATTATCCACCTTCGGAGAAGAATACGGGTGAAAACCTAATCAAGGGTTTGGCCACCATTCATCACTTGTTGCCTTAAGATTATGTCACATATGAGAATCATCTCATTGTTTGCACACTGATAGGTCACAACAAACAAGGTCAAAGTTAAAACTGACAACACTGAATGCAGCAACAAGGTATAAAATCCGAGCCATGCACAACACCCAAGGTCAGCTCAGCACCTTAGCCTTCTTCACAGGAAAACAACGGCTTACGCTTGTGCCACAACTGGAATTACAATATATATTCAAGTAGCTCTCTCTGTCATTGGTTCTGTCTAAAATCAATACAAATGATTAGGACTGCCAAAGATCTGCATAGAACTGATTAATGGTGATGATCAGACGAATGGTAAAAACTCTTCAAGACAAAGCAGCAAGTCCAGTTTGTGACTAACGACTGCTAAACAACAACTTTTACACAGCTCGGGAGTACATCGACTGACAGAGAGATCTGCAGCGGGTCGACTGTTAGCTGCCTTCTCATCAACTACCTCCACTGGCCTCCAGACAACCCGACTGACACTTTGATACTCGGTGGTAATGATAAATCAGGCTGTAGTGTTGCTAAGTTTCCATGGTGACCACCACATCCCCTCACACAGTTTGACCCATAAGCCTTTGTGTAATGTTGAAAAAGTACAAACATACATTGACACTGCCGTGATAAATAGGCAGCGGGCCATCACAACAGCCATTTATTGACCAAAGGGATTTTGCTATGCTTATGTAGAAGCAGAGATACATTTTCTAAAATGATTCTAAAATGTCTGTTTCCATGTTATTCTGACTTTTCAGCCAATTAAACATGTTTCACCTGCATTTTGGGGGATTTCCGAGCACTGAATCAATCTATCTGCCTCCCCAGATAGATTGTGACAATGTGGTTAAGACCCTGGGCCAGATTTGAGCTTTTTCCACATAATTTCAAACAGAAACTGAATATCTTTAAGGTTTGGACTGTTGTCTGACAAAAAATGCTATAACAGATCACCTTGAGCTCTAACAACTTGCGATGGTTGTTTTTCACTATTTTCTGACATTTCATAGTGTGAACAATTAAACAGCAGCAGCAGATTATAAAAGCTGTAGCTAATTCATATTAAGTCAGTAACAGCTAAAGTGAAATGTTTTTTGTAGTTCATCAAGACCAACTGATGATCAATTCATCTTTTAAGTCATTTTTCAAGCAAAAAATGTCAAACTTTCTCTGGTTGCAGCTTCTCAAATGTGAGAATTTGCTGCTTTTCCTAGTCTTCCACATTAGTAAACTGAATGTCTGGATTTTGAACGGTTCCTAAAACAAAACAAGAAAACTGGCTCTAGGAAACTATGAAGGGGATTTTTTTATTTATTTATTTTTACTGTTTTCAGATGTATTATAGACCAAACAAATAATATATAATTGTATATATAATCTGCAGATTGATTGATGATGAAAATAATCATTAGTTGCAGCCCTAAATGTGTCACATACATATTTAATCAAAAATTCATATCCTCTGCTGCTCATCTCATTCAGGTCGCAGCTACAGGTTGTGAATAATAATTAGGCTGCCACTGAAATCTATAGTGTTTCTGCCTATAGAATCTGAATATTTGAGTTTTAGTTATTTATAACTTAAGTTACCTTCAAATGCTAAAAGCTAAACCTAATTAGATTTGAATAAATGCTAAAGATTCAAGCTGGCTCAGAAATACAGTATAAGTTAACTCCAGTATGTTCCACAAATATATAATAGATAAAGAGTTTACTCTCCACTACAATGCTGGTGTTATTGCAAGATTTACACCACTGGTAGTTCTTTTACACAACATCACCATCCTTTACCAAGCCTTATAAAAACTGAATAAAAAATAAATAAAATCTAGTATGTGTGGAAATAAGGATGAGTGTCTATTAAACTACAGTGGATTGACATTTACAGTGAGCCTCTGAACGGCTGAACAAGCATTTGTCATGAGCTATAAACCGCTGACTGAAAAGGCTCACAATCTACAGTTACAATCTGCAGCCAATAGAAGCGACCACTGGGCTGTTTCCGGAGACTGGAGGAGAAAGGACTGGGGCTGCGGCACATTGGCTTGCTGAAGATTTACTGCCAATCTGTAATTTGGTGCATTCTTTTGAAAACTGACAAAAACATTTTATTGTTTGTAAAGAGCAGACCACTGCGGGATGAGAGTGGGAGGTAATTCACATTATTTCTGCAAGATTAGACCAGAAGAGTGGTGCAGTGTGGCTGCTGTATTCAGGCTTCCCAAAGCTCCAACAACTCGATTTTATTCCCACTGCTGGCTGAGGTGGAGGCACAGGACTTAACTGAACACAAAGAGAGACAATGAAGCAAGAATAATGAAGGAAGACAGGAACACATGGAGCAGCGCTGCAGATTTTTTGCACTATGAACAAAACATTACTGATAATGGCAAGATGATGGTTTGTTAACAGACACACATTTCTTAGATTTCAACTGTCTGCAGTGAAGTGTAAGACAGGAAGAGTACATGCTTTGTTTCACCGTCTGTGTCAGACTGTGGGAGAGGGCCAAAGTTCCAGATGGTGTGTACTGCCCACGGCTACCGGCTAAACGAGACGACTATGTGAAAACTGCTCATGTAACAATCACAATAATATATGGCATTCATTCAATGGGGACAGCTTAGATAGACTCAGATCCTCACTGTTTATCCTGTGTACACACTCAAATCCACATTTATATGCCACTAATACACATGCAGGCCCAAGAAATGGAAGGAGAAGGCTCTGCATTGAGAAACTATTTAACATTTTTGCTGCATTTGGTAAATGACTGGCTGAACGTTTTTTTGCACCTGGCAGATGTGGTGCAACAGCACTCACATCATCATAATGTACTGAAATAGTCCAACATGGACCTGACTTTCTGGAAGGTGGGTGATAAGAGATAAACTGCCTCTGCAAAAGGCTTTAAAAGGTAAGCGAGCACACACACATACACACTCTGCTGTAGGAAGTGCAACCTGATAAAGCTGGACACAGTGTGGAGAGTTGGCCGAATAATAAAAGGCTCTCTCTCTCTACACCAGAGCTTTCACAGTTGACTCTGGGGGACTTTATCTCTGTAGGGTACAAAGAAACAACTTGGACAAAACAATCCTGCAAAAGAAAACATTCACAAACACACCTGCCAAGTGTTGACGCCTCTGTTTTACTGAGTGAGAGGCCAGATCAGTCTGGAAAACACGTTTCCATCACGGTGCTCTAGAGCTGAGTGATATAGGCAATATAAACACTGTTGATAAGTTACATTGCTTGACAACACACTGTACTGGCAACCAAGCACATCACAGAAACAAAACAATTTCTAACCTAAGTCATTTAGGAGCAGACAGCGCACTTTCCAAAACAGGCACAGACGGGTTGGTTGGTAAGGCTAAACACACCACATACTATTGTTCTGGTATCAAACCTTCAATAGAAAGATGGGGGAGACAAGCGCAGACTTGTTGTGAATAAACAAGTTATCAACAATTATAACGATTATTTTCATTATTGATTAATCTGCTAATTATTTTCTAAATTAATCTCTTTTTCTATATGTCAGAAAACAGTGAACATTGTTCATTGGAATTTCCTCTTTAAATTGCTTCTTGTTTCCAAACAGTCCAAAACCCGAAGACATTCGATTTGCTGTCATCTACATACAGTATGTATCATATACATATAACGTAAAAGCAGCAAATACTCACATTTGAGAAGCTGCATCCAGTGAATGTTTGGCATTTTTGCTGGAAAAAGGACTGAAACAATAGTAGCTGATTAATTTTCTGCTTATCAACTAATCAATTAATTGACTAATTGATTCAGCTCCAAACAAGATGTTGAAGGTGCGGCAATACTTTGGCTTCTCAAAGCCCTGTTTGGCCACAAAGTGGATGAGATGTCCCAAATGGGGGTAGCCTAACTTTACATAAAGCCCCATACGAAACACCTGTGCCAACAAAGATGGGAAATGCCACAAACTAAGTTTATTACCTGAAGCATCACCATCTAATAAAGCACACTGAGTGCAAGTGCACAGTCTCAAACACCAGTCATTAGACACATCCCCTGTAATGAGCCGCCAGTCTCAGAGAAACAACTCAGCAACAAACCATCACATTAACCGGGATTTTAAATGATGAACGTAACCAGACCAAGACATAAGCTCCTTAAACATTTCACATTGTAGGATCCATAAGGATTTATTTATTTATGATTTGTTTATTTTTGCATCACTTGTGGCTATAGATAGTGGCAACACAATTCTTGGTCATTTTTCAGGTTCTGAATCTACTACTAGGGAATTTTTACTTTTTTTTTTATATAGTGATCAGATGTACACCTGTACAATCTAAAGCAATCCAGTACAACGGTTCTGCAGATTGTACTGGACCTGCATTATATTACGGGTGTTCCTAATATTCTGCCCCCCTCATATTAGAAACACCTCTCAATATAATGTAGTCCAGTTCAACACCACCTTTAACTATGACCTCAGTAATAAGCATATAATTGAACTGACACATTTCCCATAATGTCAACAAAAACTGAACATCATAAACTTTGTAAAGGTAGAAATGATGACAGAGCTGTTGTTATTTAATTGCAATAGATCGCACAGGTGCACCTAATAAAGTGGCCACTGAGTGTACATTGATAGATTCATATGAAAAAATATAGAATAAATCGTTTCTGTGGACCCTGATTTCAACCCAACAAAATCCAGGAAATGTCCCAGTCCTCCTCCTCCCTCGACTACAACTGTGGCTACATCTACATGACTCAAGGGTTTACATAACAACAACCGCCGCTCCTGGCCTGCATTCAAACCAAGGAGGATTTGTCAAAATAGAGTTGGAGCATGGCCGGAGGTTGGTGGTGGAGATGACAGCAGATGTGCATCAAGTTTGTATTTACTGAATTTGCACATTTGTATAGAAAGCCAGCATCAAATTGAATTTAAATGTGTTTGTTTGCTACATAGAATGCCAAATGGGCAGAAGATAAGCATGTAGGTTTAGTGCTCCAGCAACATGAGATTTGACAGCGCAGCAGAAGGCTCAGAGGAAGTATTTTACATAACAATGATTTTGTGCAGCTGAATGCAGAGCGGAAACGTTTCTTGTAAGGTAGGTGATGTTAAAGCAAGTGGGAGAGCTGCACGTTGATCTACCCTGGAGAACACAAAAAACTACTACTGGCATGACTGCGATAAGAGCTGACGGGCTCTCGCTGACGTCCTGGCCAGCATATTTGAGCCTAGTTTGACGTCTGCTCCCAAAACACCTAAAGCTGAGACGACGCTGCGGGCTCATAGCAAGCCGTCTCCCAGCACTCAACCGACATGACAGCGGTGAAGCCAAGCAGTCACATAAAGCTGCTTATGTCACCTTTCCAGTACACAAGAATCAGCATAGCAGAGATCACAAACGCATCTTTTACGCAATGAAGAATTACGAAAAACAAAAGAGGTTTATATAAAAATTAAAATAAACACTCGCTCAAACACTTATCACAAAGTGGAGCTGCAATAGAGAAGAGCACCCTGCTACTAGTACTATCTGTTTGTTTGTTTACTTATCCATTTGTTTATTAAGTTGTTTTACCCCAAATTAAAAAGCCTAAAACAGATATAGGGTCTACAAATTAGCTTCAGAATCAGTTGCATTTCTTTTTCCTACGCAACATTTAACTATATTGTCCCTGTTATATACACAAACAAATAAATAAATTCCTCTAAAGATGAAATACTTATATATAGAAATGTCAAATTGATAAATAAAATACAAACTGCCTTATAAAGCATTATAAAACTATCCAGGTTGGTAAACATTAGCGTAATGTGCAGTCAGACCACTAAGGGACCTTTCAGGGTTTCAGTAAATCCAAAACAAAATGATGAATAGTTAAGTGCTGTAATTCAGTAACAATTATCCCAGTTAGACGCAGTATCAGGATAACATTTCCTATCATGTTTCATTTTCACCACAGTTACTTCACAAATATTTGCCCCAGGTGTCCTTAAGGGTATGGTTTTGATGTTTTGGGAAATATGTCTGTGTGTACTTTCTTGCTGAGAGTTAGATAAACATGTCAGCATGTTAAGTATGGAGCACGAGCCTCGCAGTGATTAGCTTAGCTTAGCATAAAGACTGGAAATGGGGGGGGGGGACGGACGGACTCTAAAGTTCAAAAATACACCTATAAAACACCTCTAGAACTCACTACTTAATATAATGTCTTTGCTTAATCTGCACACAAACCGAAGTATTTTGTGGTTTTATGAGTCTTGTCGCCGTGAAGAAGTAGTGGGCAGATAAACTGTTACTATACATAACTCCCTCTAAAAGCACAATTTTTTTTTTTTTTTTTAGATAAGGATTAAACAAACGAAATACATGTTCATTAGTAGAAAGTGGTGTTGATCATCTCATCTAACACATGAATAAGCTTATTTCCCAAAATGTTCCTTTAAGGCAAAAATCGAATCAAGCAGGGGTTTAAGGGTTCTTTAAAAATATTTCCTGCATTATTTTCTTCTGAAAGTTCTGGGGTTTTAAGTTTAAGCATTCACTGATTTGCTTGATTGTAGGTTTAGTAAAAGGTAATCAGTCACTGATTACACCACTAACCAGTACAATCTAGAGGTCAGGCATGCCACACAGTGAGTTGTCCACAGTAAGTGCTTACTATATATTCAAACTCATTGACACATTAAGGCGCTCTATTTAATGAGCATCCGTCTAGAGCAAGCTTGCTTGAATAGGCAGAGAGGAGCCATTAAGCCATATTAAGCCATCTGTTGTCAAAAATGGTTAAATCTCATGACAAGAGTGAAAAACCATCATTGACTTTCATCCCATCTCATTCCCCCCCAGTCAAAACCAGTATGAGGTCTAGTTGTGTACATGTTGCTGTTTTTAGCAGTGCTAAAAATGAGAGAACAAATGTTTTCCAAAGAAGCACATGAAAGATAAGCAGATAAACTGCTCAAACGCACAGACACAGAAGCTTCCTGAGGCTAGACAGACTACAAGCCCACACAGCTCATCAGCCTGCTCCAGTCACTCTGCTCCAGATCTGTCTGCCTTCATTTGAGCTCAGCAGCAGCACTAATTGTTTGGGACAACCAATGTTTAATGCTAAATGGTGCGAGAGCGCTGGCACAAGTAAATACAATAATGGCTTCCTTACAAAACCATGTTAAAAATGATTTGGTTTGTTGCTTGGTCAAACTGAAAGGTAGCAGAGACAACCTTGAGGACTGCCTTTGTAACTTTATAACTTGATTTATTTGGGATTTGTGACAAAATAGATACATGATCTGATGGTTCTCATTTCCTGCCAGTCTAATTATTTTCTGATTGATTGTTTTTAAAAAAGGGTCAAGTACCAAAAACTGAGATGTCTGGTCAGAATCATAATATTGTTTACTTATTCTTTGATGAGACAGTTCCTGATTTAAAAACTAAATTTTGCCAATTTTTTACCATTATATTTAGGCAAAGATCTTGTACACTCGCTTGTGTTTGGACTAGACTGCAACTAACGATTATTTTCATTCTCATTTAATCAGGAAACAGTGAAAATTGCCCATCACAATATCCCAGAGCACAAGGTGACGTCTTGTTTTGTTCAGCCAACAGCCCAGAACCCCAAAATATTCAATTTACTAATGAAAGAGCAAGAAAAGCAGTAAATTCTCACATTCAAAAACCTGCAACCAGCAAATTTTTGGTAGTTTTGCTTGAAAAATGACAAGCGATTATCAAAAATAATCGCAGATTAATTTTCTTTCGATCGACTTGCAGCTCACTTTTAGACAACAATTTTAAATTTAAATTGTTTTGTTAAATGAGAGGGTTTTGTAGAATTTTTTTTAAATATTCCTCAAAAAAAAGGATTGTTTGGGAATTGTATCCACTAGTATCAAAAGACCCAAAACGCTACCCAGCCTTCGATGCGAGTTATTATACATAAAAGTTTGAATCCTAAATACCTTTCACTCACTGATGTGGGCTCATATGTAATACAATAAATCCTGTAAGAAGGTCACTCAATAAATATAGTCGATAAGACACGTGAGACAAAAGGAACGCTAACACTTGATACCATAAAAACAAGACGTGTGCAGTGTTGTGAGGGGCAGAGAGAGAATGCAAATCTGCCCCACAACAAAACAACCTCAAACAGCAATGTCCCCAAAGCTGTGAACCAAATAAACAAGACTCTGGTCTGAGACAAAACCAGCCCCGTTGAAAATTAGGAAATGTTGCTTTGATGGATTCAGTGTTTCACCTTCAATATCCAAGTTAAAAGCTTTTTTAAGTTTAGTTTAAACCAGAATGTGTTTCTCCATCATGAAAGCTGCCAGTGTGCCCACAGTCAGTGGAGTCACTCCAGTAAGAGTCTCTTATGGCACCATGAACAGAAGCTTGGCTCCGTGGATTCTAGCTTTCTAAACAATTAGAATTAAATGTCCCACGACAATAAGCACACCATATGAGGTTTTATTCCAAAATGAAAAATCCACCATTTGTACAGGCCAACTCCTTGTCTACTTGAGAGATCCCAAAGAAAGAAAATGGCATCTTTTTTAACTCTTAAACACATATCACAGGTATTCAGATCCAGGCCCATATTACACTCTGTCTGATTTATACATTTTATTAAATTAAGCCCAGAAGCTCCTTGTATTCCCTTAAACTATTTGTTTTAAAAATTCTCATTTTTTGAGTTTGGCATCATTTAGTGTCACTGATACTATAAATTAATGCTGACATAAGTATGAAGAAGTTTGTTTATGTCACATGATCATGCATTGCTGCAGAGCAACACTGTTTGATACTGGTGTGTTGTGATGAGTGTAACTCTGAAAATGTAGACGTGTCTGAAGCAAGTGATGATAAGGATTATATTTTGTGCCAAGTGATTAATCAGTTCATTTAGAAGCAAACCTGGAGCATGAGTATGACAATGCAAGCTCAGAGGACGTGAGCTTGACGTCAAAACAGCGGAGCATTGAACGCAGTGAGCACAACCATGTTGAAATGACCACGAGATAATGATTGTTACTTACTATTGTTACTACTATTGTGCTTACAGCAATGACTCATTTGTGTTAAGTGCCAGTCAGTTACAGTTTCCTATGTGTAACACAGTACAAGGCGTATATTAACATAAAAATATATGCTACTCTAAAAAGACATGAATACATTTTGTAGAGCTGAAAGTAATTTGTTAAATCAACAGAAAATTAATCAGTAAGTTTTTTGATAATCGATTAATAGTCATTTTTGTGAGGATTTGCTGATTATTATTATAAACTGAATATATTTAAGTTTTGGACTGTTTTGAACTGACAAAACAAGACATTTGAAGACATCCTCTTGGACTTTGGTTTATAAAATGTTAAAAGAAATTGGAAAACCTAAACAATTAATCAAGAAATAATTAATTAATCAGATTAATCGATTATGAAAATAATCATTACTTGCAGCCCTGAATTTTTATTTATTTTTTTTTTTTTGAATATGTAGCTCAATCTGTGTTACACAAGTAACGGAAAAACTACAGGAATATTTGGCAAAACACATGCATTTAGGGGTCAGTTTAGTTTTTGAGACTTGAGAGATTTGTTGTGTGTTTCAAATGGCTCAATGTGACCCATCACTTGCTCATCCTTTGATATTCTTCTGATAATAACTGCGGCCTCTCTAGACTTAAAGATTATCTGCTTTCAGATGTACAATGTTTTCATCCATCCCCAGCTTTATGTAATAACTATATGTTGGAGAAGTTAAAGAGCTCAGATTTTATATTTAAGTGCAGTTTTGTTCAGCTCTCCGTGCACATATACTGTAAAACATTAGGAATTTCATCTTGGGACCTTATAATCTGATCGCTACTCAATATGCATATCCCAGCCATAATGCTGGTAAGATAAAACTGACTGTCACTCTACTCAGCCTTAAGAGGCTTTAAAAACTGCTGCTAAACTTTAGGCGGCCTGCACTTTCCCTCCTGCCATAAATCTTGTTCACGGGTACAAAACCAGATTAAAGCATGAAGCTCTGTCTGGAGTAGTTTGTGTGTGAATGTGTGTGTGTATTTGTGTATTTATCTGTTAAGAGCAGCACCTTGCTTCATCCTAAAAACTGCTGCTGTGAAAATTTGGATGATTCCAGCCTCATAATTCTTGAATGCATCCGAGCTGAAATACATGGATGAGTGACAAAGAGTGTGTGATTGAAGAGGCAGCAGGGATACAATGGGGACAAATGAGTTGTCAAGCAAGACGGTTTGATTGTCTGCTTCAAAAGTATGTTGTATAATGCGTGGTTGCAGGGTGGCCAAGTGGTTCCAGGAACTGTATTGTAAGCAGAAGCTTTTCCTGCAAACAGCCAATATATGCATACACATCATCAATAGGCTGGTTGAAGTACCATTGAGCAAGACAATGAACCTTTTTCTCTGGATTAGTGGAACCTAAATGTCTACTTACTGCTGCTTTCATCCAACACTAACGGCAAGCTACAGGCTTTAATGGGACTGAAAACACAAAACAAAATAATTAACTTTGAATAAGCAGCCGAGTCATGTTAGGAAGTAATATTGATAGATACAAATAAAAAAACTGAATGAGTTTACACTGACAGACAATCTTGGATATTTCTTTCACTACTGTATATTTGCCTTAGCGAGGCAGTTATTCCTACAGAGAAAGATGGATGAGGAACTCTAAATACTGCTTGAATGTTTTACTTGTGATCATGGAAAAAGTATTTTGTGCTGAAAATAAACCTATTATGTCAGAATTTTTAAAAATATTCCATATTACTGATGTGTTTTGTATCAATTGACATTAGTTAGAAATACTATAATATTCATGCCCTCTGCCCACGTACACTACAGTAGGGCTGCAACTAATTATTATCAATTAATCGTTTAGTCTATAAACAAACAAAAAACATCATATCATCAATCATAATTTCCTAAATCCCAAGGTAACGTGTTTAAATTGCTTGTTTTGTCCAACCAGCACTCCAAAGCCTAAAGATAGTAAGCTTAAATAAATTTTATCAAAACAGATTATTTTTCTTTTAAAATCAACTAATAAATTCTGCTCTACACTACAGTCAAACGCACCTGCAGAGCAGCCATGCCAAACTAAACTCCTGTAACTATACAACTCTTTTAACTCCTGCATATCAAGTGTCCTGTTTTACCTGCAAGACCTTTTCCGTTCACAATGACGTAGGACAAGACAAATAATCACATGTATGTCTTTCTCTGGTCTTCCATAAAATCTAGTTCATTCTTATTGTTTCATAATATTGTTTCATATTATCTTACAAATTAAAAAAATCCATTAATTCCCACTCTGTGTCACTTCTAGATAATGTGTCTCGGTAGTCTCGAGAGTGCGGTAGACTCTGTCTCTTTCATTCATTGATGCCTTCCAGCTGGACAGATGAAGAAGAAGAGGTAAAACACCCTCCCCTGCTTCCTGTGGTGTGTCAGTCGGGGTGCTGCTGGTCTGGCTGGGTGAGCTACTGGACGAGGTGAGGCACAGGTGACCGCAGCATCTGCTCTTTCTGGGCCCCATTCCATTTCAATTTCCACTCAATTCCTCTCTCTTGCATCCTAAGTAGTTTACACAGCAATAACTGTGTACATTTTTGACATATCTCAGTCCTGCTCTATGTGATGTAGCCATGGCTGTGTTTCCTAAATCAGCCCAAACCATCTGGGCAGATGGGTGAGGGAAGGTGAGGCAGCTAAGGAGAAATGGGAAGCGGCCCAACATGGAACGAGTTCTGGCTCTCAGCCCTCTAGCTCCACAAGGGAAAGCAATAAAAGGTGGAGCGCAGCTGAGCCAACAGCTGACAGAAACAGGAACCAATGTTTGGCCAAGGTCAGGAGAAACACACACACACACACACACACATCCACATGGGGTGAGGCTGTAACAGCAAAACAGGGTCAAAAGACACAGGGGAATGATAATGTGGTGACCCAATACTCAAGGGGTGTCAGAGATCTAGCGGTCAGAGAGCAGAAGGACAACACGTGTGTTGAGTTGTGTTTGAGGGCTGACAACTGAGAGAGCCCTGTAACCAGTGTGGCTGCTACTGTTGGCAGGCGCCGCCAGGTAGAGAGCACACACACACACACACACACACACACACACACGCACACACATTAGATAAGGTCTTTATCAGTGTTCATTCAGTTTCTTTCTTTTGCCAAACTTAGCAACTGCTCATTTAAAAAGTACTGTGTAGAGTTTTTACATGTATTAAATCGCTTTTTATTGCCAATGTGTGAACGGATTGTAACTTAAAAAATGAGACCTTCCCTGACTTTCTCGGTTGCCTATAACAGCCTGTGGACTCGGGACAGTTTTTCACGCAAAAATCCAAAGGATGTGTAGTTTATTCGCGCTGCCTCTCTTCAGCTCCCCTACAGCGCCAATAGTGTGCAACAATAGCTAACTTAGAAATGGGGTCCAGCACCCATCCATGACAGCTACAGCAGCTTGGAAAATAGCGATATGGGTAGGGTCCCTTTCACATTTGAACCGATACCACCAAACAGTACCCTTTTCCCAGTACTTTACTCTCTCTGTAATAACAAAAATGTAATTTCAGTTGTAAAAAATAAGTCCAAACTTCTCAATTTCAACATTGTTATATATTTAGAACATTTTACCTCATGCCTCACTTAAAGGTCATCCATTGAGGGTAAGTTAACATCTTCCTGCTGGCTGCAGGCGTGCTAACATTAGCTGCAGCTGCTGCCGGGGACTTGGCTTTCAGACTATCAAACACTGTACCCTCTTCAGCTTTTAGATATATTTTGTGTTTGACCAGGTGTTTCCTCAGGTTAGACACACATTTTGCAAATCAATACATATTCATTAGTTCCACCTTCTCAAATTTGGGGATTTAACGCTCTTCTTTGTCATAAATGACAGTAAACTGAAGATCTTTGCGTTTTGGACTGGTTGAATAAAACAAGCAATTTGGGCTGTCGGAAATTATTTTTCACGATTTTCTAAAATTTCATAGACAAAACAATTAATCAATTAATCAAGAAAATAATTGGTAGACTAATCTATTATGAAGATAATCGTTAGTTGCAGGCCTAATCATAATCGTCTCAAATATCAATATCAGCCTAAAAAATATCTAATATTAGTCGGGCTATAACAAGTTGGATAATCAATTTGTCGATTGACAAAAATGTATCTACATTAATCTAACTATTTTCACAATTAATAATTAAAGCAAGCGATCATGTCCTGGTTTTACCTACTCAATGTGAGGATTTGTTGCATTTGTCTATTTTATATCATTGTAATATGTGGGTTTGAACTGTTGCTCGGACAAAACAAGCTGTCTGAAGATGTGTCACCTTGGGCTTTTGGGGAATTGTAATGGGCTTTTTTTGTCATTGTTTAAGGCTGCTGATATTATATATTTCATTTATAGTCAGCAAATCCCATGAAAACACCAAAACCAATAATGAATTGATCCTAGTATTGTCTGTGTATCCAAAGCCTGATGTAGCATATTCCTCTGTGCCATAGATTTCCATTGTTGTCCAAAAAACATAAAAACACATCAGTGAACCACACCGCTGCACTGGGTGTCATGGTCCTTCATTATAATGAACATGCACACTGTAGTTCATTTGACTCAATCCCACATACACCATATCTTGCCACTGTAAAAGATGTGTATTAAGCTGCAGCTGAAAATAGTCCCCAACAAATGCACTACTCACTCCTGTTTGATTAACATTTGCTAAAAAAAAGTGGCCAGCTCTTTTAGGAAATGACTGAGCCTTTTTTTTTTTTTTTTTTTTTTTTTTTTTTTTTTAAAGTGAAACAACATATCTGTGACTTGTTTTTAAAGAATTGTGTTTTCAGTAGGAACCAATGGGCTGGAGCGCCACAATCAGAGTAGGGAAGTTTGAACACATTGATCAATTTCTAAAACAATTGTTATTTGTAGCCGTATTACACCACAAACATTCATTTAATCACTACCACATACAGAGTCACACAATACTCCCACCCCCCGAGCACAAACTGACACTTAGATATGCCTCACACCTCTCTCTCCTGACGATGTACACGTTTGATTGTATTTAGGCTCACCATCCCTCACTTTTTCAAAGTGTGCATGTGTGTGTCGGTGTGTTTGGCTGGCTACCCAAAAATCTGCATGCACAATTGCACGTCGCATATAGGCACAAGCTTGAAAAATAGCAAGCAGTGAAAAATTAATGAGAAGAAAGAGGGAGAGCACAGAGAGAATGAAAACAAAATGAAAGTCTTAGACAGCAGACGGAAAGCCTGAGGGGAGCTTAGTTCTTTTGAAACAGAACCTTTTTAAATCTCCTGGGAGTCCACGTGCGACTGCAGACCTCTCACTGGGAAACTAGAAAGGTTTAAATATCAGCCTCGCATTAGCCTACACCCCCTAAACAGATACTGCTGCTAAATCAGGCTAATTATGTTATTAGGCCTCTGAACTTTACATTTCAAATGACTTTTTAAAGCAGATGCTGTTATCCAGGGTGCAATTTGAAATCTGAATTTCCAAAACAAGCTCCTGATTTTATCTTTACTATGACTTTGTTTTTGCTCTTTTTTTAATCAAAACAATTTCACATTATTAAGTCAGCAAGGGCTCAGCGTCTTTCGTCTGCCTTCACTCTGAGGACAAAATTCATTAAACTCTAAATCAAAATAATTCTGAAACCAAATGACACAGCGAAACACTTTTGGGAGATGCAGAAATTTTGCTGCCACTCATGAGTTCATCAGCAGAATATTTTTATCTCCTAAAACATTAAAAGCAGACAATATGCAGGAGTTCAAAGGACAAAGCCTCAGCTCCCTTTTACTCCCGGTCATGCCACAGTGAATTAGTGCTTACAGTATGACAGATGTCAGAGAAATCCTGGCCCAGCTGCAACTGAGAGGGGAAGGTGGTGTCAGTAGTGTGTAGACACTCAGACAGCTAGATAGCTGTAATTACTTCAGCAGCAGACAAAGATTAATTAAGCAGGAGAGAGCAGAATTAATGAGGTTAGCGCACACCTCAACAAGACTTTAAAAACTTCCAACCATTCCAGTGGAGACTGCGGGCTGTGTAAATGCATGTGGTGACAGAGGTGCAAACAAAGAAGAGGAAACAAGTCATGGAATTCAATATTTCCCCGTTTTTCATTTTGAAAAAGCCACATGAGATATGTGGTTACACTAAAATGCACTCAGAGGAAGATTAAGGGTTTTTTTTTTAAGCTTACAAAGCCAGACAAAATTGCTGTTGCAAGACCGATACCTGAAACTAATCCCCCCTTCAAGGGCTGAAAGTATCAGATATGTTTAATTTACACTTGAAGGCAAAGGGATCGCAGCAGATTATATATTAACTTGGCAAAGCAGTCCACACAAGTGTAATTGCGAAAAATATGACATCAGCAACAATTTAAGATGCTCATTTTTTCCTAACATAGGCCCATGGCTAACTGCATGCTAAAATCAGACAGCTAAGCTTTCTTTGCTTTTATGCAAATGTGTGTAATTGTAGCGGTAACATGACTAAAACCTCCTCTGAATCATTTGTGTTCAAAGCACAATAATAAACATCCAATTGAACCCCATATGACAGACAACACCCTACATTTGGCACAATTTTGTCTTTCCTCTGTTAAAACCACTTTCAAATCCTGGACATATCCAGCTCAGAAATCACTGAGAATATACTGACCAATAAAGAAAACCAGGGCGCCTTTACATCACCCACTAAATGACAGTGTATAAATAGAAAGCACTGAAAACTGACAGCTACATTGCATTAGCATGTCATATGGCTGCTCCAAGTCTTGCACCATGACTGGATCAGTTCCCACATCTGACTGGCAGCCATGATGGTCTGCAGTGCCCAGAATGTCTAAAGACCCCAAAACAAATGGTTTCAAGTTTACTGTCAGAGGATAAGTAGGTAATGTCGTGCTGTTTTGGCCGGATAACAAGGCCTCTTGTTGTGTGCTGGAGCTCATCGTTATTCTACGTTTATAAAAAGGACAGATTTACCACAAGTATTCAGAGCTGGTCCTCAAGATGAAAAACAGGTGGTGAGGTCATGACAGCCATATTTTACCCAGAAAAAAGATCTTGGTACATGGTTAGTTGGGGTTTTTTGAGTGACCTGTTTTTCAGACTGAACCGCTGTGATATTGCCTAGTTTCCTGAAAGAGGTAGGTGATTTTGCCCTACCTGATTTCTAGAAGCTGAAGTTTTTGACCACTCTGCTGTCATTTTCAGGCACACTGAGGCTAGCCAAAGTTTGCAAGTTAGCTGAATTTTCTCATACAGTGCACTACAAAGTTGAATCAACACCTCTCTGAAACAGTTTCAACAAAAACCGAACATTATAATCTTCATGAAGGTTGGATTTATTGCAGGACTTGCTGAAGTTTGCAAGTTAGCTGCTAGGTAAACCTAGCTAAAACTGCATGTTTTAGCTAGGTTTACCTAATAAACTGGCAACTGAGTGTATTTTCTTGTGTTAATGCGAGTAGCTGCAACTACCAATTATTTTCATTATCAATTAATCTAAGTCCAAGATGACGTTATCAAATGTCTCAAAACTATTCACATTACAGTTGTAGAAAACCAAGGAAACCAGCAAATAATCATATTGCAGTAGCTGGAACCAAATAATTTTGGAATTCTTTCTTTAAAAAATTACCTAAAACGATTAGGCCTAATCGATTATCGAAATAGTTGTCAATCAATTTTCTGTCGATCGAGTAATCAATTAATCATTGCAGCTCCAAATGTGAGAAACACCTGGCAAAGCTAGGAGCAGGATGAGATACCAAACCATTGCTCAATAAAATCTAAATGTGGCGTTCGATTAAGACATCTGAAACCAGGAAAGTTTCCTGGAAAGAACTATGTAATTTGGAAAGTGGTTATAGGTCAAACAGAAACAGCATGACTAAATACTAGTGTAAGTTTTTTAGTCAGTGCACACCAGGTCATCAACATGGGGACATAAATGTTTCAAGCAAGAAATTAATAAATATTTATTTGGGTTTAAATGGAGTAGTTATTTTGAGGTAAAAAAAAAACCTAATTTTCCCTGTAATTAGTACCAAATTACAAAGTTATTTATTAGGATTTTTAGATAACATTTTATTTTACAGGTCTATGATTCCTGTGGGTTAAGTGACTCAAATCCTCATAAACACTCCTGCAACAAGCCCTGATACTATACTACTACCGTTTCTTCCTCCAGCAGAATGTGGCAACTACTGACGGTCATGGTCACCTCCCATGTTAGAGCTCCACGCATATCTGTCATCACATAGAAATCTAATTCATTAGGCACTGATGAATCACACTGCAGCTTTATCAATCCTTGCTATAACACATAACACAGCCAAGAATTGGATCCCAGCCTTCACCCAGCGATACAAGTTTGCTCAAAGTCAACTGATGGATGTGATGACAGGGAGGTGTTAAAAACATACATCAGCTACATTGCCTCAATGAATGTGAACACCTCATGTCATCATGGCCTGAAGTCCAGACTGTCCTCCAGCCTGTGTGTAAATCAGTAGCGTGATGTCAGTATGTAGGATATATTTATATATATATATGTGGAATAAAAGCTGCACCTGTTATGTCTAATTTCAAGATGGGTAGTTATATACTCTGCTACCACTTAAATGTCATCACCAGTGGCAGCTCCAGGATCTTTTGACTGCCGTGACTTAGTTATTTGGAGAAGCCGAAATGTAACTGGAGTGTACCTCAATAGCATCTATTCATTAGGTCACTTGGAGCTCGGGTAAATAAAGTTATGTAATAGGGAAAATTGCCCAGTTTTGCTCAAAAGCCATTATTTCAAATGCTCCTTAAATACTGGACAAAGGGGTGACTGCTAAATCAAGCTTTTTAAGAATAATCAAGTGGCCCATCTTTCAGAAAACACATCGATGGTCACACAGCTCCTTTTAATAGGTATTAGTGTATTGTATTATCAAGCCCTCTGGATTTATAACACTAAACACTGTAACTAATTTCTTAAGAGGTAGGCCTACTTAATCTGCGATTTGTAAAGAATGAACACATGTGTGCAAGAAAACTCAACCTTATAATATCCACTTCATTTCTGCAATGTCCAGCTCTCAGATTAACAACACAGAGGCCTGTGGGCCAACACACGCATCAATAGTGGCAGTATATAAGTAATTCATGCAATTTGCCAACAAAAATAACACATCAGATGTCTAGTGCAAACACACATCTGGTAAAATTAGATGGAGGCACTTTATAAAAGACAAACTTCACTAAGGCAAACTTAATAAGAACTTGTATGCTTGATAAAGGATTTAATTAGACAAATTAAAATCAGCTGCAGAGAAACATCAAATGAGGTACAGCAACTTGGTCTATGCACAGGGGTCAAATACTGACTCACCATACAGTATATCTGTTGGTGACATTCTCTGAGAAATCATAACAAAACCCTCTATTTCCCATCCACATCTATCAGTCTGCCACATTTATCAAACCCGAATTACTGAACAGTAACTGGTGCCAGCAGGCTTTCCAATTAAACAAGCAACAAATAATAATAAAAAGCAGAGCAAGAGCAAGCTGTCTTACCTTAAACCAGGTGTTGGTTCTGGTCTTCATCTGTGCAGAAGCATCCACCGCCATAATGTTACAAAACCCCGGGTACAGCTCGTTTTGTTAGTTCATAATTTCTTTCGGCCACAAAATCCTAATCCGGAAAAAGAGGCGCGCACTTTAGCCGCGTTAGTTTAGCTATCAATACGAACTTCAGAATAACTGTCTCCTGTTTTCAACCTCCCGAGTTGTCCTCAAAATGTGTGCTTTCACCGTCCTCCTCAGTATTACTGCTGTAGTTGTTGGTTTCTTAATTCGCTTCTTGTATTTTTCCAAGAAATTAGACAATTATTTAGCCGAATTTTGTGTTGGTTAGCCCGCCGTCGTAATTCAACCGGAACGGGCACTTTGCTCATTACGCGCGCGCGCGTGTGTGTGTGTGTGTGTGTGCAGCAGTGCCACCGTGTGGCGGGGAGAGTAAAAGCATGAGGATGTGGCGCTCACATAAAAACAAGCACTTGGTACTTAACTACTTGACTGACTGTCATGACTCCCCCAGAAAAACTTGGCCAGACACCAAAAATAAAGTCTGAAAATGTATTTTATTTGGATTTTTAAAAACATTTTACTGATTGTAAATGGCATATTATTAACTGTTAAGTTATTTTGTCAACATAAAGGTCGGTGTCCTGTGAAAATGCAGCTCCAAAATGTCCAAAGCAAAGAAAAACAGCCCTGGTGACAATGTAATTTTCAAATAATCCAGTGGGTTTTAAAATGGTTTATTTATCTTCAGGAGTAGGAGAATTTTCTCAACCCATAAAGGAATACTTAAACATTAAGTTTATCCAAAAATAATAATTAAAAAACGTTAAGGCACCAAATTTAGAGATGTGTGGTTTTCACTTTCCTGTGACTTTGCACACTGCCAGGAATGAACTTCTGGTGGGAAATAACAAGTCTTTTATTTATTTATTGGCCTAAAAGTCGAAACTTAATATACTGAGTCTAAAAAAATACAGGAACCAGCCTATAGAATATCTACCAATGTTGAATGTAAACTCCCTGCAGGTCCTTGAAACCCCTAAATTCCCAGGAAAAATACACAAGACATGCCCTCAATGGTAGCTTCAGCCCTGATTAGGATGGATCATTTACATGGTCACGTCTCTTCCCAAATCTAAATAATTAATTAGTTATCATTAATCAGACTAGAACTTTATCAATCACTGCTACAACACATAAAACAGCTGAGAACTGGATCTTTGCCTTCCCCAAGTTTAATGAAAATCAGCTGATGGATGTGATGACGGGAAGTGTTCAAGACACATTCATCAGCCACATTGCCTTAAGCAGATGTAAACACCTCTTGTCATCATGGATCGCAGTCCTCCACTCTGTGGACTACCACATACACTAGATGACAAACACAAGACCTGCTGTGTCTACTTTCGAGAGCAAAGTTATATATTCTCACATATGAGAATCTGTTATATTCAA
This sequence comes from Siniperca chuatsi, assembly GCF_020085105.1. NCBI lineage: Eukaryota > Metazoa > Chordata > Actinopteri > Centrarchiformes > Sinipercidae > Siniperca > Siniperca chuatsi. The sequence continues at coordinate 8,050,361 of NC_058064.1, forward strand.
AGCCGTTAAACAGACTTGATTGGTCCAGATTTTGTAATCTATTTATACCAAAGTTCTCAAAGTTCGCAGTGATGGCTCATCTGTAACGGGAGTAGATTGAGACCACCGATCAGTCAAATTTAAACAACAAAACAAGATTACAATAGGTTTCGTGTCTGGCCAAAAGAATAAGCTACTTAGTGGTTCAAAGTGTGGAATAAATTATGGAGAGTACAGAGTTTTACCTTGTAATCACTGAATTGTGACTGATGATATATCTGATCCATGTCTTCTTTTTAAACTGCTATATAAAATAGCACAATACCATTTGTTAGAACAAAGTATTTCTTTGGGGAAAAAGCGAGTGCAAACAGATGAGGACATTTTTTTAATCCTGTTCAGCAGGTTATTAAGCCACATGTAGCTCATTTGTCCTGACAACACGACTGACTTTCCTTCAGTTAATTCCAGGTGTGAATAAATCTTCTCAGCGACTGGGTGACATTTGGAGTGGAGTGAAGGTGACGCAGGACATTCAGTCAGACTGGAGGTTCAAGACTGATGTCGAGTCAGCAGCTAAAGCACTGGAGGAGACAGGAAATGCAGGACTGATAGATTCATCAGTCAAACAGATAGAATCATCATCAAAAATAGACATTAAAATCACAAAAATGAAAATCAAGACAGACACGCATCATCATAACACATGTAGTTCAATCTTTTATAAATTACACACACATTGCACCACACCGTATAACAGTATCAATACATCCTGAGCAGACATCAATATTTCTGCAATTTTGTTAGACAGAGACCTCCTCACTGGAAGGAAATCTGTTGATTGAATTTATGCTGACTTTAAAGCACCAACTGGGAAGAGCACAATGTGAAAATGACAACAGCATTGTTGAGAAATGTTGAAATGCATCCTTACTTTTATTCCCTTATTGTCTTTATGTGCTTATTACTCCTACTGGACCTGGAGTCTGTATCATCCCCACTGCAAAGAATACCTTTGATAGATCACAGCATGTGAAGAGAGACTTGCCCCTTTGTCACACACTTGGGAATAACTGCTCATCTGTATTGTCAAATCAAAGTAAGGATCAATTTTTATGTGTATGAACAAAGCCACATTAGCGAAAGCTTCATGAAAGATTATAACTCCTGCTTCAAAGTGCTTAGAACAGGAAAAGGCTCAGTAGTTAGACAACGTGCAGATAAAAATGTGTGTAAAAAGAGGTATATAGTATAAGAACTGGTAAAAAAAAAAAAAAAAAAATCAAAAAGTAATAAAATGAGCAAGTGGAAATTTCTGTAGAAAACATTTACCTTTGATCTAAGTTCAAAAGTACAAATAGTTCAGATGTACAAATAGACACACAGGCTTTCAAAAGATTTTTGGAATAAATTTTAAATGCTCTATCATTAAAACTTAATCTAACTATCAATTTTTAATGCTTATCAAAGTGCACCAGAAGTTCTATCTATCTATCTATCTATCTATCTATGCTGGTGGATCGAGAAACCCATGTACACAAAACACACATCTCTGGTACCTACAGTATTCCCATTCAGACTGAGGCTACAGTGCAAATAAGAGGCTCAGCACTGTACATACATACTAACAACCAGGTTCAGACCAGATGCAGAAGATTTACCCTTGAATACAAATATGAAAAATATAAGTTAAAAAACATCACAGCATACACAAATCACATGCATGTCATGACTTCTAACGGATCAGTGGATGATAACTTATATCGATTACATACAGCGGAGTGGAAAATCTCTCACATCACATGCAATAATGTTCAGTCCTAATGCATAATGGATTAACATTGATTATTCACATTTGAACTGATACAAGAATCACGTATCTTTAGCCTGTTGATATTAGGTATTAATGATTCAAAAGATCTGCTTGAGAATACCTGATAGACACGAACATTGTTTTTTTTCAAGTAAACATGTTGCTTTTTAATGCAAGATTCTGCTCTATTTTATCTACAAAAACCATGTAGATGCATTTGCATCTACTGTCTTCATGTGTAAAATGTCTTTAGACTCTTTCACGCTCCCAACAGTAGATTATCACCGTCACCATCATGGTAATGCTGTAGGCTAGTGTTAGCCTAAGAGTAGAAGGAGTGCAGTGGAAATGGAAACTTATCTGAGAAGTGTGTGGTTATGGGATGCTGCAGCTGTATACAGTATAGTCTGCAACACTATAAGTTTTTGCAAGAAAAGTGTAGTGTTTGGTTAGATGGTGGTGTTTTGTTTGTTTGTTTGTTGGGGTTTTTTTTGCGTCTTTTGGAGCAGTGTTTGCAACATCACACCACCCTCTGCAGGATGTAGAGGATGCCGATGGTGTCAATGGTGACAAAGGTGGAGAAGTCAGATGAGACATGGATCCTCTTCAACGCCGTTCCCGACGGATAGAATGTCTGCAGGGCCTCACCTTTCTCCACATCCCACCACTGGCCAACAGACAGAGAAAGAAACACAAAGAGACAATTGAAATGCTTTTAACAGACAACACTGTTGCTGAGTATCTGGGAAGGAAAAATGATGCCAAATTGAAGAAGAAATTGTGTACAAATTCAGCGAGCTTGGCTGGCAACCTCGCGTTGACGAACACATACAACACCTTACCTTCGGACAGAGCCAGGCTAGCCGTTTCCTCCTGTTTCCAGTCTTTAAGCTAAGCTAAGCAAACCGGCTGCAGGATGTAGCTTCATTTTTACCATACAGACATGAGTGGTATCAATCTTCTCATCTAACTCTCGGTAAGAAAGTAAGTAAGCCCAAAATCTCAAACTATTCCTTTATCTGATTTATCAATTTTGGGACAAAACATGTTAAATTCTCATAACCTTAATAACAGAGGGTATGTTGTATTTAGCCTACTTATTGTCTTATCCTCATATTTATTTTTTTTTACTTTTTTAGAGCTTTGTCAATGTAAGAAATGGTTTTTCATACCAGCGATGCTGTACTGTTCACACGACAGGATTTTTTTTTTTTAGCAAATTATCTCAATATTCAACGAAAACAAGCAAGAAGCCACTGTGTGTGTGTGTGACTGCTGCCTTCTTCTCTTCCCCTGGTTTCCTGTTGCACTCTCATTGGATGCTCAGATGCTCCAACTACAAGCACACCTTTTTGGCTACGATAAAATCAAACATGTTTAAAAATTGTCAGTGCATCTGGGAGAGCTTAAAATGAGGTCACAATGCTTGATCTAGGTGACCTACCGAGTGCGAATTTGATGCCAATTGGGAGGCGTTTATCTTAGGTCTAACAACTTTCTCTGGGGCTGGTAAATAATGGCAAAAGTCGTGTAGGCTGCACTAGGCTTTATCTGAATCGGAACTTGAGACAAACGCAGGAAGAGGGCGAGAATGACTGAGAGCTTTATATTTGCTGCCAAGAAGACCGTGATGATTTTAATAGCATAACATTACCAGACTCAAACTCACACACACCCTCGGGCTGCCTCGAACACACAGATACAACACACACACACACACACACACCCCACCAGCTCTCCTGAGTGATTCCGTTTAATCTCGGTTTAAAGTTGACATTTTCCACTGAAGCTCCATCTCACTGGGATGAATCATCAAAGGCACATCAAGTCATTCATTTACAGTCTGGCACGAGTGTGTGCACATTCAACTTGGACAATAATAACTAAGATAACTTCACATCAAAATTGTACCTCTTCCATCTGAATAAAAGACGACATGAATTAAATCAGTAGGTTGAAGGTTTAGTGGTGTAGCATGTTTTTGCTCTAAAGCTTTAGTGGCTCTGCGTGTGTGTGTGTGTGTGTGTGTGTGCGTGTGGGAAAGAAACCAAGCCAACTGCTCAGTCTCTCCACAGACAGGCGGACAGACAGACTGCAACAGAAGAGGTGGTGGCAACAGATGTCTAGCTTACAGAACAATCCCAACACACACACACACACACACACACACACAAACACACACTGCATTAATCACGCAAACGGTAACAGAATTAAGGGGAGAGCATTTGCATATTCCTGATATGGCACTGAAACACACTGTATGCCTTAGGTTTTCTTCATTTTTACCCCCAGATTGGCATGCTATACACTGTAGATATACTATGTGCGTGTGTGTTCGTGCATGAGTGAGTATGTGTGTGTGTCCACTGAAAAATGGCCCAGCATATTTCTGTTGCTGCAGGGGGTTGGCCATACTTCTGCTGATTGGACTTCCTCCGCAAAAACCTCACTCACTCACTCACTCACTCACTCACTCACTCACTCACACGTTTGCTTGCCTAAAAATGCAGCTGGTTAACTGGAAATGGAAAGGCTTCACAGTGATTTTGCCATACTTGTGTCACAACAAATAAGTGCTAGTGAGAACTTGGTAAAAAGAAAGTAGACAGAAACATAATAAATGGCATTAAATGGTGCCATAATATATTTGTATTCCGTACTGCCCCAGATATTGAACTCCAAAAGAAACAATTGTGCTCCAGTTATTGTGAGAGTGTACTGGACCAGAGGGATTAACAGGAACCAATGGATCTCTGAAATAATCTCTCTTTATCTCATGGTGTCTCATCTTTTTAAAACCAGGCCATTTATTTATTTATATGGTAGATTCAAGATGTTTTCCTACATATTGACAGTTTTGATTGCTAACCTGTGGTTGAGTAGTTCAGTCGTGTTCATTTTACAGTCTCTAACAGTCCAATTAACTTGCTTCTTTACTTTTCCTTTTTTTTTTTTTTTTTTTTTTTTTTAAACTCATTATCGTCACTTAATTTTCTTCTTCTCTCACTCCTGCTAATTAACATTAAGCTTGCATTGATTTTCTCCCTCACCTTAGGTAAGTGGTAAGTGACTGCCAGGCTCCTACTGGTAGCCCAACGTCCAGGTACACTAGTATGAAACATCTGTTGTGATGTGAGATGTTTTTTTGTTTTTGTTTTTTATACACAGGTTGGACTAGCTTTACATGGAACAAAGAAGGTCAAGTCTGACCCAGCTCATGGATTATATTTAGGCCTTGAGCTGGATCTGAGTTAAGATATTTAAAGCCCCCTTTCCCTGGTTTGACATCTTTACAGAGATCAGATCCAACAATAAACCCGTATAAATGTTCTGTTTTAAAAAGGCCTGCTAACCCACACGTATAAATAATTCACTAGCACATACATGTGTCCTTCCCTGGCCCTCCACCTTGAATCACCCAGGAATCCAGGAAAACATTTTAGAGGTCAACCCAGACAAGTTAAATCAGATTATTTTATAGTATTGATTAAAGATGAGTGCCGCACCAGTAACATCAGAGAAGCTAAAATTGAGTTCAGACAATATAAAAAAGACATAATGGGCGGTTTTCATCTCAAGCCTGAGCAAAGAACTTTTCAAGTTCACAGAATGATACAGACAGCATCGTATCAGCATCCATTTTAAAACATTGAATGTCACCATGTATGGTTTTGTTGGCATTACAAAGACAAATGATGATTATGAAAGTAGTCTGGGTGTGAAGGTTAATAACACAGAACATAAAAGAGAGAGAGAGAAAGAGATGTGTGGATGTGTGGCTGGATAAAGAAAGATAGACAAGATAAAGGTGAGATCGATAGAGAGGTGGAGACGTAAAACAAGGATATACACAGCAGGGAATGAGACACTTGGTTAAAGTGTAATTGCATCGGAATGAAAGGAAAGATGGCTGCCGGCTGCCAAAACACTGACAGCTCAAACAAAGAAATAATACTCAGATGCCTGCACACACACACGCACGCACGCACGCACATATGTATAAATACAGAAATAAACAGCCAAACAGACAGACTGAGACGAGGGAGAGAACAAGTAGAGTGGAAGAACAACAAAACCGAATCCCACGACAAACACAGGCAACAGACGAATGATGAAACTCTGTGGCGAAACTGAAAATAAGAGGGGGAAAACGCTCCATAACTCCAACTCATTATTAAAATAAGGATTAGCAGAGAGATGCGACGCATGGAGAAAAGAACTGGTGCAGAATAAATGTTTAAAAGAGTCAGTTGGCTCGATGGCGGGACGGAGGGAGATGTGTGGACAGAAAGTGTGAAAATGATGTTAGCTTCAGAGTGAGACTGGATTTACTATGAGGGGGAAAAAAAGGCCTGAAAATCACTATGTTGAATCATTTACACCAGAGGACGGTGACGAGACGAGACGGCATGTATATTTATGCATTTGCATGAGAGGGAGACAGAAATAAGAAGACAGAGGAATAAAGAAACAAAAGAGAAAAGGGGAATATGTGGGAAAGGGTTCACATGGGGGAAAGGTAAAAGATAGAAGGCATACAAACACAGAAAGGTGCAATAAACAAAAGGAGCAACTTTCAGATCAAAGATGTAAAGATGCTGTAAACAGAAAAACAGAAATTTATCATAACAACGGCTGCACACAAGATAAGTCTCTTTCTAAGGGTTTGTTTTCTCTTATGGGAATACGCAGCAGTGTTGCGTGTGTGTGTGTGTGTGTGTGTGTGTGTGTGTGTGTGTGTGTGTGTGTGTGTGTGTGTGACACCGAGTGCCCATATCCTCAGAGCAGATGGCTGATGTGCTGATATCACCACCATCACTGTGGGACCACTGATTTATGGGAGAGGTAGTGATGCACTTAGACGCTAAATGACTATACAGTATGTGTGTGTGTTTCTGGATTGTTGTTGAGAGGACAATACCCCTGGGCGTGATTACTTTGTGACCGTCTTGGTTTTTCTTTGCGGAGGCTGCTGAAGTTAACTCAATGGATTTACGACAATGTTCAGCTCTACGTTATGTGAATACTAATGCAAGGAAGACACACACACACACACACACACACACACACGTGGGACGGAGTGGAAATATATTGAGAAAAGACATGAATGCATTAGTATGAAAATGACACACACACACAATTTAAATGTGTACATTATGATTTAAAATTCATAAGACAAATGTAGGTATAAATACAATGGAGATTATTCCATATAACAGCCGGTATCCCTTGTTGACTTCCTTTATTTAATTTACACCAATCCCAGGTGAAAACATGAGTAAGGATGAGAGGTATTTCAGTAAAAACTGACAGAATTAGTTATTGTAGTTTTTGTTTTACATGTGAAGAGTTTGGTGTACTGTAATCTAATAACAATATTTTTTTATATAGCAGTTCTCAAGCCAGGAACAACAAAAACTGCGTTCCAGTGAAAGGTCAAATGAAGTGCAATAACAAGTTATAAGACCAACAGCACAAAAAGAGTAAAAAAATAATAATTAGAAATGAGAAAAAGAACATAAAAAACAACCAACAAGGGATCTCTAAATATAATACAAAGCAATACAAGGAGACAAAAACAAGATAAAAGAGACAAAAGGAAATACTAAAATAGCAACATAAAACCCCATGGTAACATGACAGCTGTATCATCTAACAAAGCATCTATTGGTCAGACGAGAAGGTGACTCAATAAGATGTGGATTGGGTGAAAACGGCTGCAACTCAATCAGGGTGTTTTTCATTCATCGTATTATAAAAAGAGACCAGAAGTGGAGGGTGGAGCGTAAACACATATATCATCTGCTTTGGCTGAAACATGATGACAGAGGGCCGCTGAACCATTATCTATAAAGCCACGCCATTTCTGCATGTGCAGATAAGCTCCCGCTCAGTGTCACGCTCACAAACTCACGGGTCAAAAATCACATCTGGGGAAGCTGGGATAGCTGCCGTGTGAATGTGAGTAACCCTGATTAATTTCAGCGAACAGAAGAGGAGAACAAAATCTGCTCCGACAGGCCCTCTCCTGAAGCTAAATAGGTCTGCTTATTCGGGCTACCACACCGCTTACATAACGGAAATACCTGTCCGTCTGTGTTCTTATGAGGGCCAGAGCGACGCTTAGGTGTGAGTGAGTGCGCAGTTGCATCTTTCAGAAGGGGTGGAGGGAAGCAATTCATCTTCGTCTTACATAAATAGCTCCGATACAGAGTGCAGGGGCAATAGGTACAGTTTTATACACTCTATAAAAAATCATAAAGACTCTACAGCCAGCAAGATGCACACAGTGGATGGAGGCAGGAGGGAAGGGAATTAATGAAAGAGGGGACACCATCTGGAGTAGATTCGGGCGATTTTGTAAAGCCACCTCCATTTCAGAAAGAAAAAGTGAGGGATTTGTGTGTGTGTGTGTGTGTGTGTGTGTGTGTGTGTGTGTGTGTGTGTGTGTGTGTGTGTGTGTGTGTGTGTGAGAAACACCAGGCCAAGAGTCTGGCAAACAGCGTGACACTGAGTTTGAATTATTCATCCAAGGTTCCATCCACTGAAATATTGATGCTCAGACAATCCTCTACACATCTCTCCCTCACACACTGTCTTTCTTTCTTTCTTTCTTTCTTTCTTTACTTTCTCTCACCTGCATTCCTTTATTTCCACAGCCAACTCTTTTTCATCACAGATGTGACCGGGAAAAAAGCAAGATAATGGAAATTAATATGGATTGTAGGCAGCAGGAAAACTGAAACTAAAGAGAAAGAGCGATATTACATCCTTGGATTGGAGAGGTTGTTACTCTTTCCATTTATTTTTCTTTCTCTCACAAGCCTCTCTTTTGTTTCAGTCCTTGCGGCACACAGAGATGGAGACAGATCCATAAAAAAAAAAAAAAACATTAGAGACGCCATAACAGAGAGAGAACAAGAGACATCAAAAGTGGAAGGGAAAAGAGAAAAGTTGAGCTGGCGGGGAAAAGAGGAGCTGGGGAGTAAGAAAAACAGATACAGAAATATGAAAAGACAATAATGCGTGAGAGACCGAGAAGAAAATGATGAAGAGAAAGAAGACAACAAAAGTATAGAGCAACAAAAGAAAGAGTAAGCTCTTTCACACCGGCAGTTTACACTGAATCATGGACAGGTTCAGCAACATGAAATTCGGTAATATAAATGCTTTTTCCAAAACCAGATGCAGTTCAAAAGGAACAGCTGCTCTCAGACCACTGAACCAGGGGGTCTAGAAGCAGTTTCAGTCAAACTGTAGTGACTTCGTTTGCAGTCAGAACGCAATCCACGGAAAGATAAACGCACAACATGACATTATTGGTGGCATTCTTGCACTAATGGCAAGAAAACATGACAGATAAAAAATTATTCATTTATGACTGGAACATTTTTTCCAATTAGGATAGTGGAATAGGGGTACGCCACACACATCAAAATGTGGATTCAATACTTTTAAAAAGGCTTTTCTAGGAAATTCCACATGAATGCGCTAAAAGTTTTTCCACCAGAACTTCAAGGAATAGTTTGACATTTTGGGAAATATGCTCATTTGCTTTCTTGCCAAGAATTAGATGAGAAGATTGACATTCAGTTCAGTTTAATACCTTGATACTGCTCATGTCTTTATGGTAAATATGTAGCTGGAGCCAGCAGCCAGTTAGCTTAGCATAAAGACTGGAAAAAGGGGAAAACAGCTAGCCTGGCTCTGTCCAAAGGTAACAGAATCCGCCTATCAGCACCTCTAACGCTCACTAATTAACACGTCATATCTCATTTGTCTGTACAAATACGAAGTGTAAAAATGACAATTCTTATAGGTGGTTATGTACCGGACTATTTCTTGGCCAGGACCGGTAACATCCTGGAGTCTAAATAAATGCTAGGAAATTTCACAAACATTTTTATACATCTTTTTGCAAATTTCTATTCAAAAGTGTTATTAGATTGATTAACTTAAAGCTGGAAGCATATATGTACAATAGTGACATTTAAGTTGCATTTATTTTGCTTTACATTCATCAAAATATAGTGGGATTGTAGATAAAAGGCATATGTGAACGGCTTCATTTATTCACAAATTTTTATACACATTTCAAAATCTTGTTTTTATTTGTGGACCATTACACATGCATTTGTCACCAGTTTTGAGACTAATTTATTTCCATAGCAACACTTTTCTGACAACAGAAGTAAACAGCCGCACTTAACATGAATGCACCACAGATAAGAACAGAAACAGTACACATTGAAAGCAGACCAGCAGGTTTGGAAGAATGGAGGGTGAAAGGTTGAGATGCAAATCAATGAAACCAGTGTGAAAACGGCCCAACAGACAGAATAAGACTGAAGTTAAGAAAATATGTAAGACAAAGGGACAAAGAGTGTAATAGATGGAGTAAGAGGAAGTCAGTCTGCATTTTAGAAAGCATACACCATCACCAGCTCCCCCACCTCATCCTCTATCACTGATCTCTCATCTCCACTCCGCTTCATTTTGTCTCGGTGTGATTCGCACACACAAAAGGCCCTTCTTCTCCAGCCAGAGAGACAATTAACCCTGGCGTAATGAGCAACACAGTGGAAACAACTGCCTCCTAGAGACAGATAAATATTTCACCAGCCCGTGTTTATACCCCAAGCCTGACAACAAGAGCACAGAAACCAGGCCACGTTCGTTCCAAGCTCAACTCTTTCAAAGTTCTTCACTCTGCTTTTGCATTCACAGCCATTTGTTTCCACATAACGCAAAAGCAAGAGTCAACCTATGGAAAACATTTCTACTCTGGATGCATTTTGACCACGAGGAAGAGCGTGTGCATGTTAAAATGTGCATTTTTTACAGTCGCGGGAATAAGAAAAAAAGAGAAAACGAAACTAAATAGAACAATAGATTGGAGAAAAATAATAATAAATGCATCTTCAGGAGCTGTTTTGCATCTTATGAGTGTGTGTAGGTATTTTTAGAGGCAGGTCTGCTGCTACGCTGGAGCAGCACTGCGGGGTGCTTATTTCTGAAACAGCATGACGGAAGGAAAGCGTTGAATGAAATCAAAACTGCGAACGCTGCCTGAACCAACGCGGTGGCCTGTTGCACTGGCTCATTTACATACAAGTCCGCTCAGAAACAGCAGTCATCTAAATGTGTTATTTCCATCTCCGGACCAGTTTTGAAGGAGGTGGGGGTGTAGAGATAAAAAGGTAAAAGCCAAGAGGTGCAACTAGTATGTTTCTGCACAAATGCAAAAGAATCGATGTTCAGAAATGTGCTTCTGGGAGATCAGATGAAAGGTTAATGAACCCTTTGAGGGAATTCAGTCATTGCTGTTGCAAATAATGTGTCCAGGATGTTTTCTTCAAAGCAGCACTGAAACATTGAAAGAATGCCAAAAAGAGAAAACAAGAAATTCAGCTACCTCCCAGGCTGCCACAAGAACTGAGGCAGTCATTAATAAAGCGATAAAGTATATTAATAGACTATTCATAAAGCATCCTGTTTTCATGTGTTTAACAAAAAATAACAAATAAAGAAGACACTGCAGTATATCATTCTTTGCTACAGCATCAGACATGTCAAAACTCTCCTACAGGCCTGTCCTGTATTGCACACTAATTATATTATATTATATTATATATATAAATAAAATATTAATATGCCATACTGTAAAACTGTGACACAGCAATGAAAGGTGAACTGTGAACTGTAGAGTCCAATTCAGATGTGGCAGTTTTACAGTACAGCTGACTTTAAAAGCCTGCCATGATTTTTCTTAAACCACTTGGGTCTGAATGTGAGTGTGTGTTGTTGACGTACAGGCCTGTACAAACGTTTTGACATATAGTTTGAGCAGCAGAAATGAAAGACTGACTGTGTAAATCTGGAGTCTAAAACTGGCATTTCTCTATGTGGGGAAAGACTTTGACCTACTAAATTATTACCACATAAAACTGTGAATATGTGTAGTTGCATTTTGCAGCTTAAATATGTTCTTCTTGTGCAAACAGGATTTTTACTGTTAGTGTTTGAGTGGTTATAAAAAATGAAAATGTATTTTTGGGGAAAAAACTCAAGTGCTACTTTTGTTGTGTCTAGATGAATATACAGTAGGTGTAGCTGCTCAACTGCAATGAAGATGGGACGACCGATACACGTTTCCACACTTATGTTGTTCCTACAGGCGTATCTTGCTTATTGATGTGGATTCAAAAGATTATTCTCATCATTTGTGAAGTCCTACCAGTTTTGGCAGCACCTAGAAGCAGTTTGACATTCTGTCTCTGTGATCCATATTCTGCACACTATTCCACAGCTGACCAATCACGGGCGTGAAGTGGGTGTGAATGTCGAATTGTCAGTTCTGGAAAGTTACAGAAATGTTCGGACACAGACCACCGTAATCCGACACCAGAAAGGTGCGGGGGTTTCCAAAACTATTCGACCATCCAACAAGCACTTCTGACACTTGCCCCTTAAGGACAGACTGTGTCGTATGCTGTATATTGTAAATAAAACTGACTTGACATTTATCAGGATAACAAATGAGCAGCTGCTGTGGCTACTGTAAGATTTATAACCAAGCTATTCACCAAAGGACTAATTTGTATGCCGACTTTGTCACAACTTTATCAACATAGTGGGATATATATATATAATTATACTGATTAGATTCTGTAAAGAAGGTGGGGTCCTACGTTTCTAAGATGCAATCCATGTAAAAAAAAAAAAAACAGATCAAAAAATGATAAATATTTGAATTTTATCATGTGGCATTGTCTCTGTTCTCTGTTTCTAATTGTAGCCTTTTCCTCAAACTTTGGCTGACACACGAAGAAAAATCAGTTAATTAAAACAAACTACAATGCCTGATGTTCGTTCTGCATTATTTGTTCTGACACTGCATCACAAAGTAACTCTGTGATACTTGGTTTCTAAAATAAAATATTTTTGCACACATAGCCTGCTTTGTTGTTATTTCGAACCAAAAGATCTTGCATATGCAACAAGTCGTATTTATGAGTTTTGAAACATAAAAAGATCTCAGACGGAGGCAGCTGGGGGCAACATAACTCTAGCTTGAGATAGACTAATGAATACTTGGACTGACTAATGTTTAGCCTTGAGAAATCACTGAAGTCTTTGCCAGTGAGGGAGAATAAAGACACATTTACTTATGGCAATCTTAGTCAATCTCATTATACAAGAATCCTGACTGCTTGATACCCCATCTATCCCTCAGAGAGGTGATTGCATTTACTTTCCACTGCCCTTTTCGTTCAGTCCTGAACTGCTCACTGCTATGCAACAGTTTTTTTAATCTTTGACAGATTCTCCGTCCATCAAATGTCTCTTGAGGGAAGGTCAGCGCAACCTTCACTCCTTCATTTCATCACGTCTCCCTGCCCTCCTTCCCGCTTCACTTTGAGCCTTGCTTAGAGTGATGACGGCTGTAACAGTTCATTAGCCGCTGAGGCCTCGTTAGGATGCGCTTAACGATGATGGCTCAGGCTGAGAAAGCAGGAGAGAGACAGACTGAGACCTGATGGGTGAAAGCAATCTCCAGTGCTCTGAAATGGATTTACTCTGACCTACTGTACAAAGCAAGCATCATTTTAAAAACAGCATCACGGAGAGAACCATAGTGCACATGTGTGAAGATCAAAAAAGCTTGTGAGCGTTTGCTTCCAACGAGGGACGTAAGGTCACCAAAGAGGACAGACAAAGAAAATGACAGCAGAAAGGGAAAAAAAACAAACAAATGAAGGTGTGAAACAGAGAGATAACATTAGAGGAGAGCACACAAAGAGCAGGTCTGGGAACTCAAAGACAGAAAAATAAAGAATGAAAGTGATGCGAGTGTAAGAAGGTGAGATAAGGTGAAATTGTGTTTCTCTCGTTCTCCTCCATCACTGGCTTCGCTGATAAGTGATGTCTGACAACACTGGTGGCAGGGGAGAACTGTCATCTAAAACACTCCCATCCATCTGGGGATACACTGTTTGGAAGTGTGTGTATGTACTACACTATGTCAGTGTGTGAACATGTGGGTGTGTGAGTTAGTTAGTGTGCATGACCGAGTGCATGCAACAGGAAAAAAAAAAAAAAACAGGAAAAAAAGAGAAAGAAAAGCAACTGTGTGTTGCTACGTCCTGTTGCAGTTAAGAGTTGACATGTTCTTTACTGTGTTGAACACCATCTACGAACCTACAGCTCAGGTTTCAACCTGGTATCCCTATTGTTTTTTAATTGAATATACCATGTGGGGTTCCATTAGCGATGCTATTAGTGAGCAATGTTTTGATGAGCAGGTCCTGCTTTTGTTTTATTGTGTGCTCTACTAGCACGCACACGAGGACACACATGTATGTGCACAAGCATGCTGCTGTCATGATTCACATTACTGCCAACTGCAAAGGGCAGCATTAGAAAAGTATAGTGCGTACAATCTATATGACATCCTTCGATTTCCCACTGTTAAGGCTCGGTCACACAAGAAAGTGGCACAAAGAAGTTCATCCATGCGTTCTTGGAACAAAGGCGGAACTAGAAGCTTGGTGAGACAGGGAGCACTCGCAGGGCTAGTTGGTGAACTACTGTAGCTGCTAACACACTAACCAGCTAGGAACATGTTAGTGCAAGTCAGTCACAATCATGATCCCAATAGCTCGCTGACCTAGCTTGCTTACTAACTGTTATCTAGCCCATTAGCTATCAGACCAATAAGTTTGCACAGTTAAGTCAAGAGACGTATCAGTACCATCGACTCGTGTCTCTTAACATTCCTCTTTTTTGGGGCAGTTTATACTGCAGACAGTTTAAATAAAAGTGGAAAGTGCAACATAGCACACAATAGCACACTCAAAGATCAGGACTGTCAAGATAGTTTGCCATTGGTCAATGGTGCAATTTCACGTGTCACAATTCACAAAAGTTGAAATTGACGCGTAAGATTTGCATTGCTTTACTTCGCCATTTTAAACGCTGGTGTAATTGGGCCTTTACATTGACAGTCAATTGCAGTAACTCGCCAATAAACCTAAACGCACCATTAAAATCAGAGGCGAAGAGGAGTGTCACAAAACACACAAATTGTATTTTGTGTGGTGTGTGAATCCTCTACACACACACTCACAGAACTGCAGCTATATCCAAGTAACTTCTATGTCTTATGGATGGAGACTCTCTGTGCGCTCTACTGTTGACAAGGTGGTCAGCTTGTCGGATCGCACCTGTCCCGGCTGACAATACAAATAAAGTAGACTGGAAATAGAGCCAGCAACACGTTTGACACCGCATTTGTTCTTTAATGCTTTGAAATGAAGTATGAGCTTCCCCTGGGAGTCACATCGCAGCACACAATACTGATGTGGAAATCAGTCACCTCCACAACAGTAAAGATATGTTTTTTTCTACCACATAACCCTTGGGAGGCTAGGTACAGTGGTATCACACATTTTTCAAGTGTTTGCAGTTCACTGACTAAAATAAATGGCATGCACGCTTCCTTACAATTTCACAACATCTTTGCTGTAGACCTGTCATCGCTGAAGGAGGTGACGATGTGCAAAAAGTTAAAATTTCAAAATGTATGTGCCAAAATTATTCTATAACTTAAAATTGTACATCAAGTTTTCAAACAGCCAAAGTGAGAATGCAGGGAAGGATAAACGTTGCAGAACTCTAACAGATTATTACCAAACACAATGAGACAGAAGACTGGGAACATATACTAGCTTCTGCACTGCATTGCACTGTATATTGTGTGGCTGATCTGACAGGAAATCTGCTGGATTGCTCAAACAGAGATGGGTTTTTTTTGTAGTAACAGATGGTGGAATAACTGAAAGGCCAAACTAACATGTTTGTCCTCTTCAGGATATCTTTTACCAAAGCAGCACTGTCATCTCAATAGAAAGTTAAAGGGCCTGTGTGAAATGTAGTAGAACAACAAAAGGTAGCTTGCATGCTCTAACATCATAAAATCACCATGTTCACATTTACACAGTTACACAAATTCACACCTGAAATGTGCCTGGTACAACCATATTCACTACTGAGCAGGAAAGTGGGGGTTCAGTGTCTTGTTCAAGGTTAACTAACCAAATCAGTAGTCTTATTTAGTAATTTTAGTTTTATGAATCGCTTTTTTTTTTTTTTTTTTAAATCAATAGCGATGTGATGGTTACATCAGTGAGTCCAATCAAACTGAAACAGGAGGAACCCAGAGATAGTGATTAAGGATAAGGAAAAGCCTTGCATGTCTCTCAGTCACTCAGTAAAGACACTTTTGAATCTGAGAAACTGGTCATAATATAAAAACAGGTACAGTTACAAAGATTGTGTCATTATTTATAGAGAGAAATTAGTTCAGTGCTTTGCTGTTTTGTTTGCAACATGACGACTTGGTGTGAATTATTCTGGGCTGCTGGGCGTGTGTGTGTGTTCGTACAGTCAGGATGAGCCTTTTCACACCTGCCGCCTCCCTCTTGGATCATGGCACTGTGACAGATTGTGTCATCAGCGTTTGGAGAGTGTGTGTGTGTGTGTCCATGTGTGTGTCAAGGCCAGGTGTGAGACAGGTACAGCATTTCCTGGCAGGACCCGGAGCAGAAGGAAAGAGGACTGATGGGAGTCAGTGTAGGATGTAACAGCCTCTCTCAGAGGGCTGGACCGCACCACTTCATCACACTCTGACACACACACACGCACTTATCTGCTCGCAGGTATGTATGCTTATAATTTTACAACCAAATGCACCAATGCAAGCCCATATGTTATGTTTTTTATAATGTAAAGTGAAAAGTTAAGCAGCATAAGAAATGTTTAATTAAACACTCTACACAGGTACCTACACACAACAGGGGATTGGACAAGCAAATATACCCCCACACAATAGCCCGCTGCTTTTAATTACACTCACACCATTCACCCAACCATACCGAGAGGGAGGGAGCGATAAAGCTGAAAGAGAACAAGAGAGGCAGAGACAAAGAGAAAAAAAGGAGCTTGACAGATGATTAAGGCAGGAGTACTGACAGAGACCAGAAAAAAACGCTGGGACAAACAAGAAAATATCATTCTACATGGGGAGCCAAAGAGACAAATAGAAAGAGGCGAACAATAAGGACTCTTCACGCTACAAGCCTCACGTTGCATCATATCAACCCATCAGCTGAGAGAGAACCATGGGAGACATCACCCGCTGTCACTTCTACTGCTCTTATCCGACCAATAACAACATCATCCTGTTTAGCAGAAACAGCAACACACTGAGTCATTCTGTAGAAAAGGCTTCTGATGTGTAGCGCTGCGATGAGAGAGGGTCTGATAGCTGAAAACTCTCCACTGAATCACATCACGATAAGGAAAAACATGCCTGCTCTGCTCTGTTCTGCTTATTTTCATTTATTTTCCCCCACAGTTCTCTTCCAGGAATACTGTCACAGCAATGAAGATCAGTGCATACGTTAGTATTTGTGTTGGGATCTTTTAGAAGACCGTAGTACCTCTTCTGAATGTGTATTTCAGGAAAAGACAATTTCAATTGATTTAGATTATAATAAATGAAATAATCACTGTAGTAATTGCACAAACAATGCTTAAAGGGGTTATGTTTATGTTAACACATAATCCAAATTAATCTTATCTTGCTGGTATTTACAAATAGCCCCTAAAACGGATTTGCCACAGTTCAAATTCTGATTTGCTTGTTCATTATATGCAAAACAATTCACTGGAGCTTAGAGCTGTATGTACTGTTCATTTGTTCCATCTAATAAAGTTAGGCCTGAATCCTCCATCTCACATCACTAGAAAATATTGAACACAGTAACTCTCAAACAATAGAAACACAATGAAACACAACAACATGCTCTAAAAACATCAACATTTTTTAGAACATTTTTTAGGACAGTTTTTGTCCCTATGGGGGCAGTCCAACAAGCTATAAACACAACACATCCATAGCAACTTTATAAAGGTGATATGTCAAACATGACATGTTAGCAAACAGGTGCATTAGCATTCCTTTGGGGTCGAATTTCTAGCCACCTGACCAATGTAAGTCCAATATTCACTCTCCTTTTAGTTCAGTTTTGTCTCCACCAGCTCCTGAGGGAATTATCTGGCTCTTTAGCTGCTAAATGCTCCACAATCTTCACCAGCCAGTTGCTAACTTTGCTGTGTTTGCAGTTTGGTATTGGGCAGGTAGCGTACAGTCAGTTTTTAGAGCTTTTTCACTGAAAAGAACAGAATGAAAACATTTTAATTTTCAGCCCACAACTGTACTGAGCTGAAAGACGCTGAAAGGCTCCGTAAAGCTGAGGGGATCTGAGTCGGATGGTAATTCTCTGTGTGTTCATCACTACAAGCAACACCTTTCAGATTACATAGCCTTTTGACCCACTGTTAATCTATAGATATTGATTAGTGCAGCTTTAAGCTTTCCAAAGAGACTGAAGGAAAACGGAAACATAAGTAATTTTTCATGGTAATTTCAATATTGCACAACTAGAAGTTTCTGTAAGTTGGGAGAAATGTATTTATTTATTCATTGTTTAAATTAAGTCTTGGAAGCAGAAGCACAAAAATTTTATGCCATTTGTTATGTTAGTGTTTTTGTTCATCATTAGTCTGTGTACAGTAAGTCAACAGCTTTGTTCATTTAATAAAGATGTAATATTCATGTTTTATCTTAATTTTCAACATGACCTATTATTTTATCATCAAGTTATGTGATGAAGTTTCTACTTTCTAAGAACAAAAAAAAATGTGTACCACTCAGCAAAGCCATTGCTCAGAGCTTTTATAGTATTCAAGCCAAACTTCAATATGAATTAGTCTACATCTATGATCCAAATGCACATTTAACACAATCCTACTGATCCTCCATAATGAAATCTCTCCCTTACACCAGCTGAAGAGAAATACAAACCAAATACCCTTATGAAGATGTTCAGATGATTGCCAAGCCTTTTTCCAAGACTGACAGAAAAATAATTAAAATGTTCCATGATTTTTTTTTTAGATGTCAGTAAATACATTATTTGACACTGGTATTCTTGCTTCATATTTACATGGAAATGCCATTCATTTACTTACTAACAAGTCTGTTTAAAGTACTGTGTCGGAGCATAATTGCCAAGTTTTAGTTTCAAGACATTTGCTGATTGCAAAACAGACGAGCATGGAGACACGCCTTGGCAATAATCATTAAAACAGATTATTATCATGCTTCCTCACTCTGCAGGCTATATTATCTGTCATAAGAGGTACACACTCTGCCATGGTAATTACTATGACAGACTGAATGGCCTCTCATAGCTTACACACGTTATGATTAATCAATCAAAGCTCGTGACTCAGGGGGGTTCACCCTTTAAGACAGGCATAATAATCCATCACTGCTCCTCACATCCACATTCTGATCCATCAAGTCAACACGCCTTGCTGAAGAAGAGAGAGAGAGCTGAAAAAAGTCTGTGAAAGAGTAATGGATTGATCCGTTAGCCAATTCCCAGAATAATTATGACTGTCATGATGATGTAGCGGAAACGAAGCTGATGAGCACTACATTAGTGCTTCGAGCAGAGCAGCCCTGTCTGTAAAGTTTACTACTAAACAAATCAGAGGCTACATTGGTGGACTTCAATGACTGTAGCCGTTTGGTTTCCAGTTTGGTCACAGTTTAAAGGGTAAAAAACAAATAGACAAATCTATTTAAAAAACAAATGAACACTATGATAAAAAGCACAGCATGGGATGCAAATAGCAAAGAAACACAAAAGGTACGCTGAAAAGTACAAAGGAAAAAAGCAGCAAAACAATCCAGTAAAATCAACTACTAGATATTTACTGTGTATATATCTACATTGCTGAACACATCAACGTGGGAAGTGGCACTGACATAGCACATCAACATATGGAGCAATAGAAATTATATACTTATGCTTAGGGCAATAAAAATGTCCGCCTTATGAAAATGTGCCGAAATTAAATTTTAAGAACAGTTTAAACAATCTTTTCGGAACAGACAAACCACTTCGACTTAGCTAAGGATTTTTGGTAATTTTTGCATTGTTTATTTATTGAAATTGATTTTCTTTTTGCAGTCCATAAAATTCTAAAGTTGTTTTTCACATTCTACAACTTGACTTGACGTTTCTCTTCATGCACAGATTAAACAAATGAGATACAATATGTCTTCATATTTCATATTTAGCGTACAGAGAGTGATATCGATCTTCCCATCTAACTTTCAGCAAGAAAGCAAATAAGCGCATTTCCCAAAATGTAGAACTATTCCTTTAAGCTTCAGGGAATCTTTAAGCTCGGCAGAAATAATGACTTAATTTATATCGTGATATAATATATATACATATTGATTGGCATGAATTATTATTGTGATAAAATGTTTTGCCATAGTCCTATTAGTAGACAATCCAAATGATGCATTCCAAAATCTGGAATACAGCCAAAAGTGGTCCCTGTTATCTACATTCTCAGCAGTTGGCTTCACATTGATTCAAGTAGGACCTTACGCTCTTTTCTGTTAGAAAGGCAGTGAATTCAAACCTCTATTCTCATGTATGATGTCATGCTACTGTGTCTGGTGTTCTTTCTAGCACTTCATCTTACTTTTTAATAGCCTACTGAGAGCTTTTACTCTGCTCTTTAAACTGCATGTGCTATGTGCACCGTGAGAAAACATTATAGGTCTGACAGTGGAGAGTTTTCTGAAAATCTTCTCATTCTGAATGAGAAAAAAAATGGTATTAAGTAAAATAAGTGCATTATGTGCAAGCTCATTTCCAGATTTGCTGTAGACAAGATTTTGCTGTGTTTTTGGCCATCTGCCTATAACAAGCCTGAACAGTAGCAACCGCTGCCTTCAACAGTAACATCTCCGTCGACCCACACAAGGAGGTATATACAAAGGCGCGCATGCACATATTCACGCACACAACACAACCCCACACACAGTATCAGGAGTAATCTGAGATATAAAGCCTCATCGATCAGAACTGCTCTCCCTTGAGGATTACATCATTGCCCAGAAAATAGCCAATCATAGCACAGCTGAGACTGCCCGCTCTGTGACCCCATCTGCTGTAAAAGTAAAGGCAATAAGAAAGAGCCACACACACACACACACACACACACACACACACACGTATATATACACACACTATTCCAGTCACGTCACAAGGTGGCATTCATATAATTCTCTCAGGTACTGGGTGTTTTTATGTAAACCTGCCCCACTGCAATACTCCTCTAGTTAATATAACAATGGTGCATGTTGGGTGCATTCTTGTATTGTTTTTAAAATCAGACACATCAAACATATCTCAGTCAACAATTCTCCCTCTATGGATATATTGTTGAAAACAGCAAAAGGCTTGCAAAGGAGATGAAGGAGTTATGCTGCATAACTTTGTGGAAGTGTCTTTATGTGTACAGTGTATACTCGAGTTAAAGCATGGGCAGGAAGGGGCACACAGAGCATTTAGGTGCCAACTACCAGTCTGTTTGTATCAACTGCATAAAATATAAGCAATGCATTATAAAACATATAGTCATATATAAGGAGGTCATTTTTAATACTCTACTGCCACTTTGGGAGTAAATACATCACTACTTAAACTTCATTATTTAATATGTGTGTGCCATTATTTTACCATTTAATAACAATAATAATACTATTCTTGTTTCCTTTAAAAAGTAAATATTTTGGGGCGTCTTCGTAGCCAAGGGGTCTAAGATGCAACCCTGAAATGGAAACATCTCTGGTCCCAACCTGGCCAGGGACCTGTGTTTTATTTGTCCTATCAGAAGGAAACATTTCCCTAAAAAAATCTCTAGAAAAAAGGTGATTATGTGGTACCAACCATAGACCGCAACATCCCCGGTTAAAGTCCTGCTGGACACATTTGTTGCATATTACTCGCCATCTCTCTCTCTCATGTCCATATCTCTACTGTTGACTATCTAATGACTCATTTCTACCTACCAAACTGTGTCTTCTACTTCCCTGTGTAGATACAACCATACAACCAATGCAGACTTTTAGTAACCATATGAGTCTGAATATATTAGTATGTGTTAACATACCTTGATGTAGCCGCCAGTTGAGACCAGAAGAGAGTTGTCTGGGGAAAAGTGCAGGTCGGTCACCCAGCCTCCGTGCAGTGAGTCCATGCCATCTTTACCTTCTCTGGAACAAATCTTCAGCAAAGAGCCGTCCTCGACACTCCAGAGCTGTGATGGACAGCCGTACATTATAAACTAACCATAAGGTAAATGTCACTGATAAACAATACAGATGCCAGACTTAGCAAGTTAAATAATCAAGACCCCACTTGCTCATGTGAGCTGTTTGCATTTACACACACATATATATATACGTATCAGTGGATGTAGTTTGCTCAGTTGCCATGGAGATTGTTTAGTTATCACATGGCCTAAGTAGAATGTGGAATTTTCATCAAATGATGATGGGTGGTCGTATATGAGGGGAGATCGTAACATCTGTCTCTGTTCAAGGATGGTCTCTGGCATCAGATGTAATCTAAACTCCATATTTAGGTCATGTGATAACAACTAAACCATCTCCATGGCAACTGATCAAAAGCCATCTGTTTATGGTCATGAGATGTGATGTAAAGCTCTGAGAAAAAACAAATAAAACAAGCAAGTAAACCTTGTGATAATTTTTTTTGTCAAATAGCTATTTCTAAAGGTCAAGATGAACCTTCAGGCTCAATAAAATGGAGGAAAATGAAGATAATTTGCATAGATATACAGAGAGTACGTATACAGAATCCTGAGAAATTACCTATAATGCACCACACATTTAATGAAAAGATGGTTTGTAACTATCATCACTAATGCAGCACATCATGTCAATTGCAGGTGTTATGCAACTGTTCACATGTCCATTTGACAATGACACATCACACGTACAGCTATATTTAACACTTGGCATGCTTTTGTGCAGAATGACTCACATTTGTTTCCATAGAAACAGGGGTGAGATTTCAGTGTGGTTTATGTAATTGGATCTGATGGATTCATCCATTTCTAGATAATGGAGCTGTTCAGCTCAGAGGCCACCAGAGGGCATTAACCCCTTGTAGACCGATGCAGTCCATCCATTCGCCACTGCAGGCTGAACAGCGCTGAATGACTTTTCCACATCTTCTCCTCTACCTCTCACACAGGCTAACTTTTTTATTTTTTACTTTGTGTGTGTGTGTGTGTGTGTTTTTGTGTACAAGCGGTGCAGATTCCAAAGCCTTGGGGATCCAATTTGGCAGCCCGAGTCCTCTCCTTTACCTCCCACTGTCAGACATCTCCTCCTCTTCCTGCTTTCTTCATCCCAACACAACCTGCACCTCCTACAGCTCCCGCTCCCCCATCTGAGAAGGTGCCCTGCCCCCTTCCTTTCATCTCACCCCTCCTCTGTGCACTGCAGCAATCATGATGCATTAGTAAGCACTTTATCTAAATGAGTGATGAGATGTAATTACGGGTGATCTCTGGAATAAATGTTGACTGGTATAATTGCGTTTTTGTATGATGCACAGCAAATTAGATGGTTTAAGGCACTGTCATTACTTCTTCTTACTAGTAACTTAATGCAATTTTGTGTGTGGAGTATCTTGAGGCAGGAGGCTCAGTGGGGAGTCTTTCTTCAGCTCTCATTTGCAGCATCTGTACTTTCTTCAAAATTACCTCCATCAATCCTGCCACTCTTTTCTTAACAACCTCATTCTCCTCATAACATAAAAAATGTTCTACTTCCTACTTTCTCCGCTTCACATTTTTGCATTTAGGCAACAGCAGAACAAGCCGAATGAGCCTGAATTCTTAGATCAGCAACCGATAGCAAGAAATGCAAAGGTTAAGAAAATGCTGAATGTTTGAACACGCACCCAAATTTCTCCATTGTCATCTCCTGTTGCGAGGCGTCGGCTGTCCCAGGAGAATCGGCAGCTTCGGACACAGTCTTGGTGGCCGCTCAGTGTGTGGACACACTGCCAGGACTCACAGTGCCACAACTAGGAGCAGAAAGTAATGCATCAAGTAGACTGAAAAGCAGATATCGGTACATAAGTTGTATATGAAGTATTTAAAAATGAGAGAAAAAAAACAGAAATTTACAAATTGGTTATTGCAAAAATCTGCATGTATTGGATACATTTACTTCAGTTTCACGTTGCAGTATAACTGAAGTGAGTGACTAATACTTACTTATTATACAGTAAACCATTTAGAAGACTAAGCTGCCCGTTTCTGTAACACAGGTGAGAGTGTCATATACTGTAGATGAAATGTAATTATAAAAATCAACATAATAATAAAGAAGTTGTATTTCTGTTGCTCACACCACTCATCACCTGTTAATAGGTCTTATGAGGACAAATAATCGCGCTAAATGCAGAGCTAATGCTGTTACAGTGCTGCATCAGAATGATGAAGCTGTTAATGAGTGTTGTCTCACTTTCTGCTGTTTTCTTTCTCTCAATTTGTTTGGATTTCCCTTCTTTACTTCCTGTCTCATCCATTGTTCTCTTTACATTCCTCCCTCCTTTCTCTCCCCTTCCTGCTCTTCCTCTCTCTGTGTTTCTTCCTTACCCCGGTCACATCCTGCGCCGCACAGAAAATAACACAGCTCATAATTAGACACTTCATTTGGCAGCCGGCTAACTATGTCTGCACACAAAGTCCCATTCATCTGAAGGTCAGTAGAAAAAGTAAGAGAAAGAGAAAGGGGGAGATGGCGGAAAAGGAATGAGCAGAACAGAGAACCCTCCTTTTTTGTGGTTCTCAACAAAGACACTGATGGCTGAGCCATTTGGTTTGATGGAGACAAAGGCGCGTGATGGAGACCAGGGACTTGTGTGTTTGTGTGTGTTTTGAACTACCAAAGCCCCTACTCGGTCTGGAGAACAAGGACTATGTGACTGGCTGCTAACCAGCCCCACAACACAGACACACACACACACACCTCAATTATCATCTTTGCCAAATCCATAAAACACACATTCCCTCTCACTACCATCCATTGACAGAAGCCAGGTTGGCTGCCTACCCAGTGGCTGTTCTCTACAGTGAGTATCGACCAAATCCAAATTCCCGTGTGAAACTCGGTGGCAGTAGCTCTAGATCAACTGCTTTAACAAATGCCTGAGAGAGCGGCTTTGCATTGTTTCTAATGTAGGACACTCAGGAACATCATTTGTCATCCATGGTTGAATATTGGACAGAGAAGTATAAATCTAACACAGAACCCGCAGCTGTTTTCATGATCCAAGAAAATGAATGACACTGAGAGGGAGCCAGTGTCAAAGAGCGTACACTCTCAGTACAGTTCAGCATGTACTGTGCAATGGAGTTGCCTTTTCTGTGGATGATGAGTATGAAAAGCAATGATTTTAGAGCAGCTTGCGGAAAAGGTTAAAAACTGCATCTCCAGCCCACTGAGTCAGTCAAAGTCAGGCCAAAGTCAAGCGCAGCGGTGTTTGTAAACGGCAACCTGGCAAAAACTACATCCAGACAGGGAGGTGGGTCGGTTGTGGGCCAGCCAGCCAGCCTGCCAGGCCGGTGGGTCAGCAGGTCCATGAGCTGCAGTCAGACTAAATGATCACTGGACGTGGGTGTAGGAGGACAGACTGACCTGCAGCTAACTCACCAGGCCCGGGGCCATCTGCTACACGCTAATCTCTAAGGTCCCTCACCTCCCTACCGGAGAACTTTTTAGCCTCAGATATCACTCGCAGCAATGCGTCAATGTGTGTGCTGTAAGTAATGAGTTCCGAAGGTCTGAGGGAAGACATGGAAGACGCTGGTGTGTATTAGGTCACGTTGTTACTGGCAGCACAAACAGATATGTCTCATCCCATGAGTATGTGTGTGTAAGTGTTGAACCTTAGCAGTCTTGTCAGCAGAGGTGGTGGCGAAGAGGCATCCATCTGGCGAGACATGACAGGACAGAATGGCTCCCCGATGAGCCTCGATGTCCTGCAGCTTCTCTCCACTTTCTATGTCCCACATCTTATAGTGAGAAAGAGGTTATTTTTGTATTTGATTTCATGCTCTTGTTACCTGTATTATGAGTCTGTGTGTGTGCGTGTGCGTGCTTCACCTTGACAGTGCCGTCGAAGGACCAGGACAGCAATCTCATGTCGACCGGCGAGTCGGAGAGCAGCGAGAAGCATCTGACCTGTTCCTTGTGACCCTGCAGTACTTTACACTCCCCTGACTGCCACCTCCACACCTACAGGGGGAAACAGAGAGACAAACAGGGACAAGGAATCTTTTAGCTGCTGATGCTTTTTAGCTGATATTTTTTTTCAGCCCGTTTCCAATATCCACCCTTACGGACTCAGACTTTGACGCGTGTTTCTGAAGTTCCGATAACTGAAATCAGCAAGCGCTTGTACAGACTTTCCGTGAGTATGCAATTCTGCAGACTTTCTTGGGAGAATTACCCACAATCCATAGCATTTTAATACGATCCTCACACTCTGCAGGCCACGGAAATGCTTCTGTATATGCAGGTAATATGTGATGTCTGTGCTGTCCCATTCCTCATACAGCATTTGTAGCCCTTGCACCCTCTTTCACTCAGGCATTTACACTGATAATGCATGTGACATCGATTAAAATCTGTGAGAGTTTAGGAGCTTAAAGCTCAGGTTGGACATTGGAACTGGAATTGAAAAGTCAAACTTCTCTGTACTTTCACTATCAAAAAATGTTTATGTAAGCTTGGGAAAGTATAAAAATCTCTGCAATATGGCTATTTTTAGGATTCAACTTTAAACAACTCTGTAGGTGACGAGTACTGGTTTTACAGCAGGGCTATTGAGGCTGCAGTGTAGCCTCATATGCTGTTATAAGGGATGTAATATTTTTTTTTTGTAATGTAATATTTTGTAACATTTAAAGCACATTCCACTTCACTAACATCACTAATGGTACAGCAGATCACAGTATTTTGTACTGTTCTTAGTGTCAGTTTTTTTACTTTGTTGCTGATCACATCCCTGCTTAGGTGTGCTTTGTATATACTAATGAATCTGTGGAGTTAAAACTCTGAACGTGCACATCTGACAGAGTACAGAGTGCTTGTTTTTTGACAGTGTGCAGGCAGATATATGACCAGAGACAGGAGTTCAACTGAGCTCAAAGATGTGGACAGGACAGACAGAATCATCCAGATCATCCTATCAATCATGCCCTCGTGTGCAATGTTGCACCTTTTCTCCTTACAAATCAAGCCGGTCCAAAGGTTAGAATCCATCACCAGCTAACATCAGTGTCATTAGATCTCTTTACATTCACTCTGCGTCTGCATTAACATCTAAATACAAACTTCCATTTCCTAGCGAGCACATGTCAAACAGCATGAATTTGAATAGCTTCTGAATAAGCGGCGGACGGTCCGAGAATAGTAATGGCATAGGCAGCAGCCGCATGAATACGGAACAAGGTGCTGCGTTTGTCAGAGAGGGAAGGAAGTGCTGCAGTGGACAGGTCTGTCAGCAAAAAGAAAAGATAAAGAAGGAAGAGGAGGAGAAGATGAGAGGGGAGGAGAGGAAAGGGGAAATGAGCAACAGAGCATGAAAAGTGAGGGTTGACAGAGCGTAACGGCCTGAAATACACACACATACTCACACACAAACATAGATAGTTGCACACGGTAAACTCAGGAGCGGGAGGGAGATAAAGAGCTATTGAGAGTGGCATAGCCGAAGGCAAAGAGAGGGAAATGGGAAAGAGAGGAGAGAAAAAAGGGGGATGAAGAATGGAGAGGTGAAGAGGCAGACAGAGACGCTGGTAGAGTGTAACAGGTAGGGGAAGGTGAAAGCACCAAAGAGACCTGAAACACAGAGGATGAGTGATTCAGCAGAGCAGGCAGTTTTACTCAAGGTGAGGAATGGGGATGGGGGAGAAGAATTATCGATAGCAGAGAAGAAAAAAGGTTGGGTGAGGAGGTGAAAGAACATGCCATGAAATGGCAAGAAAATATGGTGAGGATGGAGGAAGAAGGTGATGAATGGGAGTAAGACAAACAGGAAAACCAAGCAGAAAGAGAGAAACAAAATGTATAAATAGAGGAAAAGAGAGGAAGGTGGCAACTGAGGGACGAGAAGACTTAAGCCTACCCTTATGGTGGTGTCCTCGGAGGATGTAATAAGTGTTTGGCCATTCTGGCTGAACTGGCAGTGCAGCACCGTCTTTGTGTGTCCCAGCAGAGTGGCTAGGAGCTTCCCAGAGGGCACCTCCAACACCTGGAAGGAAGAAACAAACATTAGCACCACAAGTATCCACATAAACAGCAGGCCTCTGTGAGGCTTTAGTTAGGCACGGTGGTGCTTTGAGCTTAATGCTAACATCAACATGCTAACATGCTCACAATGACAATACTAACATACTGATGTTTAGCGGATATAACGTTTACCATGTTCACCAGCTTATGTGTGCGTGTGTTAGCATGCTTACAATTGCTAATTAGCACTAAACACAAAGTACAGCTGAAGCTGGGAATGTGATTCGTTTTGCAGCTATTTAGTCATAAACAAAAGTCTTGCACAAACTGGAATTTTGAAAATTTTGACCTGATGATGGTGCTAGATGAAAAGTCAGAGGATCACCAAAGTTATTGCATATTCATCCTGCGTGTGTACCAAATTGCATGGCAATCCATCCAATAGTTGTCAAAACATTTCACTCAAACCCACAAATCTCATGCTGGAACTAGAGGAAAAGTCAGAGGATCATTGGGATTCATCATCTGGGCACCATGGATGTCTGTACCAGATTCATGGCAATCATCCATCCAAAAGTTCAAGTTATTTCCCTAAAGATCAAAAATGTTTAAACTCATGGTGGCACTAGAGGAAAAGTCACAGGATCACCAAAATCAATCAAAGGGTTTCATCTTCTGGGGACCCTGAATGCCTGTACAAAATTTCATGGCAAATAATCAAATAGTTGTTGAGATATTTCAGCCTGGACCAAAGTGGTGGGCCGACCATTTCCATGCAAAGAGCCACGCTAGCCACTAAAAACTACTGTATGGTATGGGTATACTTGTGTGTCAAGCAAAGATAGTACTTAGCCAAAAAAAGATGTGAATACGGCGCACTGAGAGCTCTACTGTACCAAGAAGTCACAAGGTTCACACCCGTTGTCTAGAATATCTATGCCTCAAATGATAGCTATGTTTGCCAAGATATACTCAGGGAAGTTTACTAAAAAATCCTGACAAAAAGTCACATTTTGAGGGAGTAGTTGAGAAGGAGAGAGGTAAAGTGCCACTGCTGGTTAGATGGTGATAAGCACATCAAAAAGAAAGTTGAGTGGGCTGAAAAAGTGTGAGCTTTGAGTGTGACCGTTCAGTCCGGTCAAGACTGCAGAGGGCTGCCGGGGGTCTGACAGCCCTGAAGACATTACTGAGGGAGTCAGAGAACAAAACAGCTTTGATGCTCAAAAGATCCAGCTGGATGAAAAAAAATGTCATCATCTGTTCTCACTAAAAACCTGTAATAATAAGTTCTTGAGATAGGAATCTTTCACAGAAAGATCATTCAAAGCTGGTTTTGAGAGATATAAGATTTTGTAAATGCCCTCAAAAAGGTCAATTGGATGGTTGCTAACACTACGGCCGAGAGATTTCCACAAGTCCTTAAAGGGGTTCCAGGAAGGTCTATAGAAAAATAAGGAAGTGTTTAGTCATGCTAGGACGTGGCTCTAGGGATGGCCGGTCGCTCAATTGGTCAGTTTGTCTAGACCAAAATATCTCGACAACTATTGGATGGATTGCCATGAAATTTGGTTCTAGACGTTCATGTTGATGAATTGTCATAACTTTGGTTTTCCCTTAACTTTTTCATCTAGTGCCAATCAGACAAAATATGACTTTGTCCAATACTTTGGTTTATGACAAAATACCTGTAAAACTAATGGCATTCACATCAACCTCAGCTTAGTGCTAATTAGCAAATGTTGACATGCTAACATGCTAAACTAAGATGGGTAAACATTATACCTGTTAAACATCAGCATGTTAGCATTGTCATTGTGAGCATGTTAGCATGCTGATGTTAGCATTTAGCTCAAAACATCGCTGTGCCTACATAGAACACAGAGCCAGTAGCATGACTTTAGACTCCTAGTCTTATCGATATGTTTGCTACTCTTTAACAGCAATAAAATACTACGTCGGGACAAATATCTTTGCAGATGACATTCCTTGGAAGAAACTCATTAAATATAATCCATCTATCCATGGCTTTCTGGAAGCCCCTGGTTTAAAAAAAAAACACTACATTTTTGAATAACAGAAGTTTATTTTCTCACTAAAATTAACTTAATCTGTTTATCAGTGACTAGTACAAAAAAGGCTAATTAAGCTATTGTGAGGTGGAAACATGGGTATAGATTACAATTGCAATTATAAAATCTTTTGTGGCACTTTTTTCAGTGAAATAAAAAATACTAAAATTTAGGCCTGCAACAGCTGAGTCTGCAACTTTGCAAACCTCACAAACAAACTACTGAAAGTCATACAAAAACAATTGTTCATTCATTCAACTTGATTTACAAACATGGAATAAAACACAGAAATCTCATGTGAGCACAAGATTATCTTCAGTCCAGCACAGCACCTGTAGTTTTGAAAGTATAAAAGAAAGGCCCATAATGCATGGGATTTAACCAGGCACTCAAAATATTTACACCTCAGAGGAGAGGGTTGAAATGTCTGAACAGAGCCTCGGGGCACACCGACCATGTTTGTCAAGCTCCACGTACTGAGACGCAAGTTTCAAAGCCTGAGAGAGAACGCTTTGGAGAACTTTACACATCCGGCTCAAGGGTTTCAGTCAGGAAAATGCCTGAGGGTGTTTGGTGAAAAATAAACAAATATAAAAGCAGGCTAATGTAAAGAGGAAAGATGGGGAGCACTTGTTTTAAATACCACTACCAAGGGAGTAAACAGCTTGCTGAAGCGTTGCAGAACTCACATGAAATTCAAGAAAAACTGATAAAAGTGTTGACGGAATGAGATGGTCAGTGTTGAAGCTGCTCCTGCATGATGACACGTGATTACTGATATGACAGTAACAACAGTAAGATCCTTTCTGTAGTCAATTATCTGCCTCTTCTCTTACAGTCATCAGGAGCATTTTGAAAACGTGAAATATGCACAAAGTGTACTTGATGGACGTGTGTGTGTGTGTGTGTGTGTGTGTGTGTGTGTGTGTGTGTGTGTGTGTGTGTGTGTGTGTGTGTGTGTGTGTGTGTGTGTGTGTGTGTGTGTGTGTGTCATTTTAGGGTGATTCTTGAAGAGTCTGACACACACATACAAACAGATATTACTCTTTCCCTACCATACCTGCACGCTGCCTGTGCATAGCCCTACAGCCAGCATCAACCCCCTGAAGGAGGTCAACAGTCTTCGGATCCTGCAGGCAACCGTCCTCAGTACCTGACTAGCTGTCAGCCCTGCTGCCTGGCACAGAACACACACACATGCACACAAGCACACACTCGCAGTTGCACTTTTTCCAATCATAAAGACACACACAGTAACTTTCTGTCCTTGCCTGTGCATCTTACATCAAGTCGGATATTCTTCACATTAGCTGTTATGTCAGACAAGTTAAAGATTTATTGCTCATATTTCCTCCAGTAAACTGGTAGTAAATAACTCCAGATGATGGAAAAGGAAATGAATGCCTTCCACTGCAGTGGTCACTGGTACCAGGAATACCTCCAGCTAACACCAGGGCTCCCTCTGGTGTTTGCTCAGGGGACTACAACAGCAAAACGTGGACTCCATGATGATTACAAAGCACTTAAAATGTATCTAAATCTTTTGAAGATAAAGTATAAGATACCAAATATATACATTTGGACATCTCTAAAAGTAGGACTGCTATGCAACAACCCAATGTTGGTTTCATTTCAACAAATGTTGGATGATTTTCATGTAATTATTATTATTATTATTATTATTATTATGCTAATATGGTGCAGGAGAGCAGCAAAATGACAATGGTTACAGGGACCATTGCAATCAAATTACAGTGCTGTTGTAGGTAAGGGCAAGGCAATGATAGTGATTAGGTAACAAGTTCCCTTCAAATGAACAAAGTTGATTCACTGACAGATCTATGTATTCACAAACAAAATAAGATACTGTATATGGTCAGAATTAAACCTGTTTGATTGTCAGAAGGTAATCTTAACATATCAGCTGTTTATGTTGCAGGAGGCTGTACAACCTCAAAGCTCAGTCAGTTATCAGTTGGGTGTAGTGTAAAATGTTTTTGGTACAGACACCAAAACAATACTTTTTTTGCGATTCCTCACTTTGAGAAATACAAATACAATACAAATATAAACAAAAGTAAGTAAAGTAGCTTTAAAAAAAAAAACCTTTGTAAAATAATGTCAAACTAGCAAATTGTTTATTTAAAATCATGAACTATCTGATCAAAAAATACGATTACAAACATTCATCACCAGCTTTCGGACAGTTTTTGATACTTGGTGAAACGGATACATTTTGGTCGTTACCAAAAAAGTATCGAGGTTCCATACCCAGCCTTAGTCATTAATCACCTGATTGGTCAGAGCAGAAAACCAGGCTGCAGAACTTTGATACAGCCATTGACCATTGGTAGCCAGTTATGTATTAGCATTACAAAGTCTCTCCTAACTCTGCAGCACTACTGGTTTAAAAATCTTGACTTACCAGAGAGTTCAAATCAGAGTGATGCACAGAGCAACTGTTGCTCCACACGGGAAAAACTTATGAAAGAAAGTTTTAATGATAGATTTTGGTATTTTGTGTGTATAAACTGCAAGTATCTCATTATCCAATGCCCCCCCCCCCCATTCTCTCTTAATTTTAAGAGCTCAGATTACTAATCACCCTTGCTTCTTTAAGTCCTCGTGTCCACTAATCCTTTCCTCTCGTATCTCTGGGGCCATGAGAAGAGCTGTAATTAAAATCATTAACCCTGGTATCCATTAAGACTGTAGGACCTTTTAATTAATTAGAGTTGCTCTCTGCTGTAGGGCACTGGCCCGGCCACAGCACTGAAAAGTCAGGGAACTGTGTGCATGTGTATGTGTGTTTTAATACAGGACGGGAACTTTCCGGGATGTCCTCTACCGTTGCAATTTGTGCAACAAACACATGCACTCATACACAAAAACACACACCTGCCACAATGCAGACTAGGACCTCATTCTCTGCCTGCAAACAACAATTTATCATGACAAAGAGCAGTGGAGCAAGGAGAGCAGGGGGACAGACAGAACAAAAGGGAGGAAGAGAGATGAAGAAAACAAAAGAGGGAATAAAAATAATGTATGTGACAGAGATTGTAAAATATGGAAATAGAGAGCAGGAGTGAAGAGCATTGAGAATATAAATCACAGGTAAAAGGAGAGGCACAACAATGAGGAGCGGAGGGAGATGAAAGAGGTGTTTTGAGTTGACCTGACGTACAGCTGAGAGGACAGATAAAAAGAAGGGTGACAGTGCTAATGTCAGATCTCATGACTCAACATGGTCTGAAAAACACCTCCTACAACAACATGGAATACACAGACACACACACACACACACACACACACAAAGACACACAAAAAGACATCCTCACATACACACACTAAAGTGGGAATTTCCAACCTTTATTTTTAAAAATGAGATTGCTTGCTTGATTGTTAATTGTGCTCTTTATAGGCACAAAGTGCACTAGTGGGGATATATGGAAGCTGTGTGGAAATCTGCAGCAAAGATGTGAAAAGTACTTTTATTAAAGGAATAGTTAAAACTTCTGGGAAGGACACTTATTCGCTTTCTTGAAGTTAGATGACAAGATCAGAGCTGGGAGGAATTAGCTTAGCTTAGCATAAAGACTGAAAGCAAGGGGAATCAGCTAGCTTGACTCCAGGAAGGGACCACAACTTGTCGAACTTCTCATCACCTCTGGGAAATTGTGTTGGGCATTTTTCTGATATTTTATAGGCAAAACGATTAACGGATTAATCTAAAAAATAATCGCCAGATTACTCGATAATGAAAATAATCATTAGTTGCAGCCTTAGACACAATAGTGATAATTTCAGAGTACCCAAGGTGAAGTTTTTTCTGACCATCAGTCCAAAACCCAAACATCTTCAATTTACAATAATAATAATAATAATATATATATATATATATATATATATGTAGTAGTATATAGTGCTAGTGTTTATATATAGAAGCTAGAACAACTCTGTTTTTTTTCTTGATAAACGTTGGTTAATTTTCTTTTGATGAATCGACTCATCATTTCAGCAACAGAGCTAGAATGAAGTCTCTAAAATTAAACTTAAGTAAACTCGTTTTTACTGCGGTGTTACACATACACACAGGTCTAAATGTGTTTTCTACCTGTACAGTTCCATCTTCCTGGCCCAGGACCACAGCAGAGGCCTGCCTGCACATACACGTACACCGGATCCTGGACGACTTCTCCTCCGACTGGAACAGCACTGATCCTGTCCTGCCATCACGCACCTGACACACACAGTTTTCTATGAGAACCTGATATAGGCACATCAACTCAAAAGAAAACAAACACACATTCCTACTTCAACTAGCCTACCGCCTTTTATTCATTCTTCAGTCTCTCTCCTTCATTTTCCCTCCGGCTCACCTGCAGTCTGTTGCAGTTGTCTGCAGCTGACACTATGATTTCTTCATCATTGAAGATAACGTCAGAGTCTCTTTTCAGGCAGATGGCTGAGGAGGTGTGCACCTTCTTAGTCTCCCATAACTAAAAGAAACACAAGACAGGAAACAGAATTGAGTGAGAACATGATGTAAACTTCCAGTGAAAGAGCTACAGCCAACATTTCATCTGTGTTTCATCTGTGTTTCTCCTCCTAAATTACTTCTTTGTTCTTCTTTGATCAGAAATGGGTCAGTTTAACCCACATTCTCTCCCAAATTTCATTCCAATTAGCCCATGTTAGTTGCTTTGCCAAGAATGGTTTCAGTTGCTGTTGGGGCTGGGTGTAGCCTCAATGGTCATGTTTAAGGGGCCAGTATACTCCATCAGAACTGCCTGTATGAATTACTGACTGAGCATAATCAGATCCTTAGAGGCAAGATTTGTAATGTATTTCAATCTAAGGTTCTAAAGTTGGTTTCTGGTTATTGATGCTTCTTCGCCCCGATTAGTTCTTACTCCTTTAATAATTCTTACTTGTCTTTGATTTAAATATTTATTAAAATGCTTTTCTGTTGTAGAAAACACTTTGTAACACGGGATTTGAAAAGTGCTACATACATAAAGCTTTACTTACTAACCTACTGTACAATACTGTCCATACTCAGAGATGACTTCCTACCTCCGAAATAATGATAATTTGTGTTAAATAGAGAATCCAAAGTGGTATGTGCAGAATGCTCTATTGTAGCTTTGGTTTGTCATTTAGATTGATGAGGTATTAACAGTGTATTAACAGCTCTCACTAGCATCATAATACTATTTATCTGAATAAAAACCATGTTTTTATAGCCTTTATATAAAACAGTACATGAAGTCTATCCTAAAAGACTAAACTGCAGAGAGATTTTATATAATGACTGTTCTCAGTTTGTTATGGTACATATTGGTTTGTTTAAGGGAGCAATGAGTCGGGACAAATCAGTTTACATAACCTCAATAACAGAAACGAAAGCCTAAAGCAAGTCAAGGAAACAACTGCATAGAACTCCAGTTTTTCAGTTTCTTCCATAACACTTCTTACAGTAGCTGTTGAAAAATGGTTAGTATACTATGCTTTCATTCAAAACAAAATAAAGTTCAGTAGAATCTTTGCACCAAAAGCTACAGCATAATTCCTGAGGTGATTAGACAAATACTGACAGTATCTGTGCAACCTGATACACTAATGTAGACACAGTACATCACACACACTAAGTCAGTCTTACCCTGACAGTCTGGTCATCAGAGCAGGAGAGCAGCTGTGAGCCGTCAGGCGAGAACTGGACACGCTGGACCCAACTCAGGTGACCACTGCAGTCAGCCATCTTCTTATTAGCTTCCAAGTCCCACAGCTGGAAGGCAAACACATACGGACTACTGTACACATATTCACCAGTATATTTAAATATATTGTTATTTTTAGACACCCTCAGTCTTATATAGCACTTTAACAGGGTACCAGAGGGACATGTTTGGACACACATTTTTTTACAGTATAAATTCAGGCAGAATTCAGAAAATGGGTCAGAAAGAGAAGAAACAATGCATAAAAAAACTGAAAAAGTTTTTCCATATCCAAATAATTTCTACACGTAGTTTTTCAACAAAGATAAAGTGAAACTTATGTAACATGATCTATTATCTACTTATTATAGATAAATGTTTTTATCAATAAAAAAAAAGAGAGATTAAATATATATTGTGATTGTGTGTATGTAAGTATGTGTTATACCTCCACAGCGTAGTTGGAGAATGCGATAGCCAGCAGGTTACTGGTGGCACAGGCGTGACAGTATTGAACCGTGCTCAGACGATTCGATCTGATCTCCAACAACATGTCCGATGTCTCCACGTCAAACACCTGACAAACAGCGACAGAAAGAAAACAAATCAGAGTCTGCTCGGTCTGGGCACAACATGGCAACATGGCTATATATATATATATATATATATATATATATATATATATATATATATATATATATATATATATATATATATATATATATATATATATATATATATATATATATATATATATATATATATATATATTTATATTGTCAGTGCCCTCTGGTGGACATACTCTGTAATGGCAACACTGCTTCTAAATGACTTCAAACATATCTTTGACTGCAATATATATACCTTGATACCAATATATAAGATAAAATCAGCTGATACTATCGGGCATGCCAATGTAAAGGTTGGCTCTGCTATATATCTACATAAATCCATTATGTATTGTAAATCGAGTACATTGAGTGGTACAGTACAATAAAAAGTATTATCTTCTGCCTGAAGATTCAAACCTAAAGCAAACTTGCAACATTTGTCTCATTTTCCCTCTACTTAAAGCCAAAGAAACAAGTTCAGACATCTCTGCGGTGTTTGGGTTGTTTCCCAGAAAACGAACAAATTAAGACGTAGAGGACACAGACAAGACTGACTGATTTTGTAAATGGGGGGGGCGCTCTCATTTACAACCAGGACACACAGTCTTTAGATGCTCTGGAAGACAAACAGACAAACAGCCTTTCTTTCCTGTCTCCTTCAATGAAAAGCCAGACCAACAACAAGGGCAGGGAGGACGAAGTGAACCCTGTGGTGTTGGATTTCCAAACCATTTACGTTTTCTTTATCACACATTTGGCACTCCCCACACAACAACAACCCTACAGCAAACAATAGCCTGCATCTCCACTCAGTAAAGTATGAAAATAACCTTTCAAACAAATGTCCACATTCCACAATGCTCACCAGAACAGCATTCCTGGCTGCACATATGATGCGCTTGCCGTCGGCAGTCCAGGTGCTGCACTTGACGAGGACCTCTTCATCGCTTTCTGCAAACATGTTTCTCACATTGATTGTCTTCCACTCGTTGGCAGACAACACCTGAAATAGCTGCATACATGCAGGAACACACAAAAACACACAGTCAGAGGAGAGCATGTCCGTACAGAACAAGTTCTATAAGTACTGTAGCTTCAAAGCATCTGTGTAGAAAACGCACTAGTAATAAGAGATGCAATCACAATATCTTACTTGGCCATATACTCAATTACTTCATAATTTAATTTCTGAAGTAATTCAGTAAACAGCCAAGTAATTAAGTAGATAGCTAAGTAACTAAGTAACTTATGAAGTAAGAAAATAGCTAAGTAATTAAGTAAATTATGAAATAATAGCTAAGTAATTAAGTACATTATGAAGTAAGAAAATAGTTAAGTAACTAAGTAAATAGTTAAAGTAATTAAATAAATAGCTACATAATTAAAAAAAACTAACTAAACTAGCTTAGTAACTAAGCAAATGGTTATTTGTGACTCAGTAAATTATGATTAATTAAGTTAGCTGGTTAGTTTTTGGTTTCTGGTCTTTGTGAATGGAAGCTCTCCTGGAATTAAGTGATCCATTCATTTTCGGGGGCTTAAACAACATTGTATGTGTCTTTTCAGGCAGTAAATATAGTAATATACCTATAATATTTGAGACATTTTGTTTGGATAATTTTGACTACAAAACAACTTACTCTGTCACATTAGGAAATATGTAAGCATTAGCATAATTTTTTTAGTATCTGATACTAGAACTGCTGTTGGTGTTGACATATTCTACCAGTATAGCTGCAGACTCTATTACTGGCGAAATCCATAACTTCTGTACTTAACATTTTTTGCACTGATGTTACAAATAACAGTAAATATGTTAGTGCTCCGAACTCACATAAATCAAGTACAGTTTGATGTACATTGCCTTAGGAAAGGACAGCTTTACAAGTATCTAGTTTAATGGCAGTCACCTTAATGGTACCGTCGTTAGAGGAAGTGGACACATAGGTGTCATCAGGGGAGAAACAGCAGTGGTTGACTGGCTCAAAGTGGCCAAACATGGTGTTCTGGGAGGAAGGCTTGTTGAGGTTCCACAACTGCAGAAATAGAGAGAAATACAGTGAGAAGGGGAGAGATAAAGACAGACAGAAAGGAGAATAACGAGAGAGAGAGGGATAGGAGCAGAGAAAGTTGGAAACAAAACTGTTGCTTGTTGTAACAAAATTAGTGCAGCAACTTACTCTCTCTATTGTCTGGATATGGTTGTTTTACTCTTTTAGTGCAAAGTATGGTAAATATACATACTTAGAAAGAAGGAGATCGAGCACACTAAAGAGGGAAGTTAATAAGATTTAAAAAAAAAAACATTTTTAGAAATTTAAATAAGTCACAAGACAGGCATTGCATACAAATCAAACTCGCACACCTTGACATTCAAGAACTTGTCGTTGGAGCAGGTGGCCAGCAGGAGGCGACTTGTTGTGTTGGTAAACTCACAATGGTTGACCTGCTCTTCATGCTCCTCCTCAAAGACCCTTAACAGCATGGCTCGCTCCATGTTCCAAACCTAAGAGACACACAGTTTCAAGAATTTTATGCTCAAATGACAGAAAAAAATACAGAAACTGCTGGGTTTTGTGCATATTTTACTTGCCTGTAATCAAGTTGGTCACAATGGGTGAGTGGACAGTTATCTGCTTACCTTGACTTTCCTGTCACTAGAGCAGGTTGCTAGGAGACGGTCATCAGGGGAGAAGGCACAGCAGAGCACCTCGTCATCATGGGCCTGGATCTCTGTGAGCTTCTCACCTGAGGTGCTTTTAAACACCTGAGTGTAAAGATACGATGACAGCAGACAACAATGTGTATATTAAGTATAAGTACTGCATCACCCGTTAGGAACCCAGACTCTTTTCCTGTCAAAGCTATACTACAAAGAAGATTTCTAGATTCAGATATCTGAATCTTAAACTGGATCATTTTGGAGTGAATGACCCCCTAATGACATAATATGGTTACACAAGATACATGCACACTTTAGGCAGTGTATTTCAAGTGGATGCAGTCTCTCAATCTGCTGCATTTTCATTTATTTGAGAAAACATCATCTAACAATAAAAGTGGATTGCCCTCCATATTTTCCAGTTTTTGGTCTCCATGGAAACTATTTGCTCTTTGTGATTTTAATCACACACACACACACACACACCTATACACAAATACACTCAAAGAAACATGTCTGCTTTGATACCTTGAGTGTCTTGCTGGCTCCACTGGAGGCGATCTTGGCTCCATCATGGGAGAAGCAGGCGTTGTAGATGGAGCCCTGGTGGGGGTGGATAACCAGATGGGACAGATTCTCTACACTGCTCTTATTCCTGGACAAAAACACACAAATAAACCAAACATGGGATACACACCCTATGGTCACCATTTTTGTATTGTATTTTTGTAAAATGTATAAAAAGGCTGAGTATAAGGTTAATATACAGGTTATTGTTCTGTTTGCTAGAACTATTTTGCACTGGATGAATCAAATTCAAGTTAACCAAGTTAAAATGCTTTTTACATCAGTAAGTCACTTTAAATGAGAGAATCTGTTGCCACTGCATTATTCCATTTCGGATACGTTAAATTGTCATGAATCTTTCACACAATAACTGCAGGTTTCAATTAAAATGAGAGTTGATTTTTGCCAGTTTACACATGATGGCAGAAATGGATGCACAATAAGGTCAATGCATCACTTGATTTTAACTTCATTATTACACGCATTCACGCATCAGAACATCATAGTAAAATATTTGCTTGCATACAGCCAGTCAAAGTAGAGTTTCCCTGTCCTAGCCCGGTCCTGCGCCTGCAGCAGAGCCTGTCTGTAGACCTCGGAGGTACGTGGCTGAGACAGAGCAAGCTGCATCACGTCAGGGAAGGGACGCTGCTCCAGCCGGTGGGCGTTCAGAGACAGAAACTCCTGGAATTGACTGCGCACTTCGCTGTTCTGGGGGGAGATAAAATAAGCACACACTAAAATCCACCGCATGTTACACTAAAGAGAAACAACACGAGACTGGCCCATCATCATCAGGACACACCTGTTCTTCACAAAGGACTCTAAGGGGACGAGTTTAATCTTAAAATAATTTATTGATGTTCACACATTGTTTTGTGTAATGATTATGTTTGTCCCCTTTTCCCATATGCGTCACCCTAACCCTAAGTTTTTGCCCCAATCCTCGTCTTTGCTTATCTAACATTTTTTCTTATGCGAGTCATTTGCTAAGCGTTTTGTAAACTTTGTCTCAGTAAAATATTATGAAAATGATGATGAAAATCCTTATTCTAAATCTAGATTATGAATGTTTTAAGGGTTGTTTTTACATGAATGCGGGAGTGACTCAGTATTATAAAAAAAATCTTAATTGGTGTAAAAGTTTCAGTTATGTATTTAATTATACCTGTAACTTATATGGTCAAAAGCATTTATTGAAAAATACTGATGAAATCTTAGCACAACAAACACATTATACACAAGATTAAATTGTTACTTTGGCATAAAAATCAGAAATTACTCTTGCCAGTGCCTTCTTACTATGCATGTACTGTAATACATTTGTGGGAGTTATACCTCGTGCCCCATGCCTCCCCGCTCCTTTGTGATAAACCATTTGCCAATTATCAAATCTTGCAATGAAAATTGGAAAGGGAACAGGGGACAGCAAAAACATGGAAGGGCAATAATCTTATGTTTATGAGATAATCAAAAACAACTTGGGGGAAGATAATAGAGGGAGACACTTTTAATTTAATTCACAAAGTTTCACAGAGAAGGCAAGGGCAAAAAAGACTGATCGGCTTCTACACCTGCATTTTCCCTGAGGAGGGACTCCTACCTGGGCACGGTTCACATTTTAATGAAGGAGAATGGATTGCAACTAACACACAAAGTAACCACACTTGCTTTGTTTCACACATAGTAAAGCTTTGTTGTCTGCTGACCTCTTTGTCCAGAATGGGTCCATACTCTACATAGTCATTGATGAGGTGAGCTGGACCCATTATCTGGGCCTTGATGCTGACCCAGTCCAGAGAAAACATGAGCGAGTAGAGCTCCTAGACAGAGAGAGGCAGCCAGAGACCAACAGAGAAAGAGAGAGACATGGTGAGCAAGAAAGAAAGAGACAGATAGACGTTGGAAAAATAACACCCTCTTGTCAAGTGTGTCATGTCTATACTGGCTGTGCAAGAATGTTTTTTCAATATCAATATATATCACAATATGACAAATACAAGCAAAATGATACGTAAAATGATCACACTGATGTTCAGTTAAGTGAAGTGTGTTCCGCTCTAATGCATTACATCAGGAAATGCTCTACACATGCCTACAAAAACTCATTTAGTTAGTTTTTAAGCACAATTAGCACTAGTTATTAATTTAAATGACAGACATTTGTAAAATGATTACAGAAATGTATAAAACTATGTGTGTGTTACCTGGGAGAGGTTGGCTTTGGCCATGTGGTGGGTGATGAATCTGATCCAGTAGAGACATTCCTTATCTCCTGAGGTGGGAGGACCATCTCTGTAGTGCCGCTGGTACTGATGCACCACCTTAGTGTGGAGGCTCTGAAGCACACACAAAGAGTCAGAATTAATCATTAACAAATGACTCGCTTTCTTAGATTTATAATGAAAGTGTTGATATAACTATGATTTTAGAAGAGAACA